>NC_067495.1:24381804-24507145 GCF_947179515.1 Apodemus sylvaticus
AAATTCTGGGGGTATCAGTATCCCTGATCTCAAGCAATACTACAGAGCAATAGTGTTAAAAACTGCATGGTATTGGTACAGTGACAGGCAGGCAGATCAATGGAACAGGATTGAAGATCCAGAAATGAACCCACACACCTATGGCCACTTGATCCTCGACAAAGAGGCTGAAAACATCCAATGGAAAAAAGATAGCCTTTTCAACAAATGGTGCTGGTTCAACTGGAGGTCAACATGCAGAAGAATGGGAATTGATCCATCCTTGTCTCCTTGTACTAAGCTCAACTCCAAATGAATGGATCAAGGACCTCCACATAAAACCAGACACTCTGAAACTAATAGAAAAGAAAGTGGGGAAGCCCCTTGAGGACATCGGTACAGGGGGAAAGTTCCTGAACAGAACACCAATATCTTATGCTCTAAGATCAAGAAAATATACCTTTAAATAAAATGTGAATTAGAGGATAAAGAGTTGGTTCAGAACGTAAGAGTACCTAGTGCTCTTGCAGAGGACCCAGGTTAGATTTCCAGATATCACATGGCATATTATAACCATCTTTAATTCCAGTTCTTATCTTCCCATCTTCATAGATAAAACACATGCATGAGGTATGTATATTATATATACATGCAGACAAAACATTCATACTTATTTAAAATCTTTTTTAAAGTATATTTAATGTCAAGTTATATTGCAAATCAAACTTGTTTCTCTCTTCGTTCTATTCAAGTTATTGATTGTATGTTTAGAGTGAACCAGAAAATTGCAAAGGAGCCCTATTTATAATTGCCAGATGCTGGAAAGAACCCAGGTATCCCTCAACAGAAGAGTGGATACAAAAAAGGTGGTATATCTACACAATGGAGTACTATTCAGCCATTAGAAACAATGAATTCATGAAATTCTTAGGCAAATGGATGGAGCTAGAGAACATCATACTAAGTGAGGTAACCCAGACTCAAAAGGTGAATCATGGTATGCACTCACTAATAAGTGGTTATTAACCTAGAAAACTGGAATACCCAAAACATAATCCACACATCAAATGAGATACAAGAAGAAAGCAGGAGTGGTCCCTGGTTCTGGAAAGACTCAGTGAAACAGTATTTGGCAAAACCAGAACGGGGAACTGGGAAGGGGTGGGAGGGAGGACAGGGGAAGAGAAGGGGACTTACGGGACTTTCGGGGAGTGGGGGGGGGGGGCTAGAAAAGGGGAAATCATTTGAAATGTAAATAAATTATATTGAATAAAAAAAAAAGAAAAAAAAAAGAAAAGAAAATTGCAAAGGACTTTGATCCTTTCTGTTTGTAATTCAGATCTGGACCCTGCAATACAATTCCACTTGTGCTCTCCAAATTACCCTTTGAGGACAGATTTCAGCCAAAATGTTAATTGAGTCCTGTCATCTCCCCTAATTTATTAGTGTTTTTTCCTTCTTCAATCCCAATCTACACAAGTCCATAATTAATGTTACAGTTGTGTTAACACTGTCCCCAACAGTAAGAACATTATGTTCTTCATGACAGCATGTTTGCCTAAGATGTTCTTGGCTTTTCTGTTCAGTTGTTTAGTTTGTGTTATGTTTGTTGAAGTGTGGGTCATACATACTGGGGAGCCATTAGCTTTGTTATTTTTTTCTTGCTTGATACTAGGATCATGTTCCATTTCAAATCCTCTTCACCTCTTTGATTGTCTATTGTTTTAAATATATACTCTTCACATTTGTTTGGGGTAAATGGTGTTTTGGTTACACATGATGGCTTAATAAAATCATTTATTGCCCTCCTGGTTATATAAAGTGGTTCTTCTCATCCAGATGGTTCTTAGTGAGGTCTCTTAAGTGTAGCTACAGTTAAATGACAGCTGTGGTAGGACTCATCTAAAGGCTTGTTTGGGCCAAGCATTCACAGGGGTTGGAGATCTGACATAGCTATGGATGGCCAGGCATCTGCTCTCTCTCTTCAAACTGCTTTACTTAACTACTTCACATGGGGGTCACAGGGCTGTTAGGCTATGCCCATGGCTTCTTTCAAATCAAGCATTCTAAGGTACCCCTATGGATGCTACAAGGTTTCTCAAATTCTTCCAAACAGGACCTAAAGGTGGTGCATTACCACTTTTATATAATCTGCTGTATGTTCAAGATACTTACATGGATAGTTAAGGGTCAAGAGGTACAAAATATAGGAGGGTGTAAATATCAGATGTGATTAAGATCCATCTTGGAAGATTTTGTATCACTAATGGGAAAGGATGATTAAGACAGTTGTTGAGTAAAGATCTTTTCCCAATTTGTTGGTTTCTGTTTTGTCCTACTGACAGTGTCCTTTGCCTTACAGAAACTTTGTAATTTTATGAGGTCCCATTTGTCAATTCTTGATCTTAGAGCATACGCTATTGGTGTTCTGTTCAGAAACTTTCCATGTACCGATGTCCTCAAGGGTCTTCCCCATTTTCTTTTCTATTAGCTTCAGAGTGTCTGGCTTTATGTGGAGGTCCTTGATCCACTTGGAGTTGAGCTTAGTACAAGGAGATAAGAATGGATCAATTCGCATTCTCCTGCATGCTGACCTCCAGTTGAGCCAGCACCCTTTGTTGAAAAGGCTATCTTTTTTCCACTGGATGTTTTCTGCTCCTTTGTCAAAGATCAAGTGACCATGGGTGTGTGGATTCATTTCTGGGTCTTCAATTCTATTCTATTGGTCCACTTGACTGTCCCTGTGCCAATACCATGCAGTTTTTTACACTATTGCTCTGTAGTGTTGCTTGAGGTCTGGGATACTAATACCCCCAGAAATTCTTTTACTGTTGAGAATAGTTTTAGCTATCCTGGATTTTTTGTTATTCCAGATAAATTTGAGAAGTTAGACACCAGAGAGCCAAATAACACTATTAAAACATGGGGTGCAGAGCTAAACAAAAAATTTTCACTTGAAGAATATTGAATGACTGAGAAGAACCTAAATAAATGTTCAACATCCTTAGTCATCAGGGAAATGCAAATCAAAACAACCCTGAGATTTCACCTCACACTAGTCAGAGTGGCTAAGGTCAAAAACTCAGGAGACAGCAGGTGTTGGCGAGGATGTGGAGAAAGAGGAACACTCCTCCAATGCTGGTGGGATTGCAAGCTGGTACAACCACTCTGGAAATCAGTCTGGCGGTTCCTCAGAAAACTGGGCATGATACTACAGGAGGACCCTGCTATACCACTCCTGGGTATATACCCAGAGGATTCCCCAGCATGTAATATGGACACATGCTTCACTATGTTCATAGCAGCCTTATTTATAATAGCCAGAAGCTGGAAAGAACCCAGATATCCCTCAATGGAGGAATGGATACAGAAAATGTGGTATATTTGTACAATGGAATACTACTCAGCTATTAAAAGCAATGAATTCATGAAATTCTTAGGCAAGTGGGTGGGACTGGAAAATATCATCCTGAGTGAGGTAACCCAATCACAAAAGAACACTCATGGTATGCACTCACTGATAAGTGGATATTATCCCAGAAGCTCGGAATACCCAAGAAACCATTCACATATCAAATGATGCCCAAGAAGAAGGAAGGCGAGGCCCCTGGTCCTGGAAAGGCTCAGTGCAGCAGTGTAGGGGAATACCAGGACAGGGAAGTGGGAAGCAGGTGATTGGGGAACAAGGGGAGGGAAGAGGGCTTATGGGACTTTCACGGAGGGGGGATCCAGGAAAGGGGATATCATTTGAAATGTAAATAAAGAATATATCAAATAAAAAAGAATATCAACAAACAAACAAACAATGAAGCAGTAATGACCAACAGTTAATTCTGAAAATGCACTAAAAGCACTAAATTGAGTACGTTTAAACAGTGAGTTCTGTAAATGTGTAATTTATTCGATAATGCTTTTATTTTGAAATTAAGAAAAGACAGTCGTTGAGTATTGGGGGATGAACATATGGCTTGCTAAAGAATTTTCATTAAGTTCCCCTTGCTTCTACTGGTAACTAAACTAGTGGTCTTCTTAATAGCCAATGGGACTTCTTGCCAATCAAAGTGGTAGTAGGAGAGATATTGTGAGAACAGTTGGTAAAAGTCAAGCCCATTCTACTACACAAGTGCAGTGTTTTAAAAGCTTTATTTTTTTATTTTATGTATATGAGTGTCTTAGTCAGGGTTTCTATTCCTGCACAAACATCATGACCAAGAAGCAAGTTGGGGAGGAAAGGGTTTATTGAGCTTACACTTCCACATTTCAGTTCATCACTAAAGGAAGTCAGGACTGGAACTCAAGCAGGTCAGCAAGCAGGAGCTGATGCAGAGGCCATGGAGGGATGTTTCTTACTGGCTTGCTTCCCCTGGCTTGCTCAGCCTGCTCTCTTATAGAACCCAGGAGCACCAGCCCAAAGGTGGTACCACCCACAAGGGGCCCTTCCCACTTGATCAGTAATTGAGAAAATGCCCCACAGCTGGATCTCATGGAGGCACTTCCCCAACTGAAGCTCCTTTCTTTGTGATAACTTCAGCCTGTGTCAAGTTGACACACAAAACCAGCCAGTACAATGAGTATTTGTCCTTCATGTATGCACTGTCTACCACATGTATGCCAAGTGGCTGAAGTGCCTATATGAAGGTATTGGATGCCCTGGAACTGGAGTTATAGCCATTATGTCAGTGCTGGGAATCAAACTTGAGTCCTCTGCAAGAGTCAATGTGGAGATACCCACAAGTGGATTTTTAATCCAGTTTCTGTCTACCTTTATTACCCATATGACTAGTATGTCTTTATTTTCCATAATTTCTTCCCCAGCAACACTAAACCATGACTGAGATGATGAATCATCTTATCACTCTCCTTTGCTGATATAACTGAGATGGCAGGTTTCTGCAACAATAGGCAGAGAGTGAATGCTTCAGCAAGATCAGGACACAGCACACCTCTAACTGACTGAACTTTTCTGGACATCTCCATTCTTTCTGAGTAATGGCTTCAATACCTATTGAGGAATTGATTCAGTGGATAATTATCTCTATTCATATTGCTACAGAGGTCATCTAGATGGAACCCTAGGACCTCTTCTAACTTTAGTCCTGTGGTTACTTTTCTGAAAGTGGCAGGTGACACTACTTCATCCAGCTTTGTCAGTGACTGATTGGGCTGACACTGTGTTATAACTGGTTATTCAGACAGAAGAATCTTCTGATTTATTTTGCCATGTCTTGGTTCAAATCAAGAAAATAGAAAGAATGCAAGAGGCCCTATTTCACAATACCCAAGGACTTAGGGAAGACCCTTTTGAACCAGGTCATTGGAAAAATGCTGTTAGTTGGTTATTGTTGCCATCAACAGTGGCCACCCACAAGCTGAGAGGTCAAGGGCTGGCATGCACTAGCATGCAGGAATGAATAATTTTTCTAATCTCTTTTAAGAACTCTGAAGTATGAGAATAAGAATATTATATTTGTGCTTGCTTAGCTTAGAGGTACAAGATCAAATCTCTCTTGCTGTGCCTTAACACACTGACTTCCAAATAACAACACTAGAGAAAAGTCTCTTGAGTTATATTAAAATGTCATTTTACAATTTACAAAACCCTTTCATCCACAGCCCTAAATTACCTCTTTATTTGCCTTTTAAAACTTAACCTCCCAGCCTTCACAGATTGATTACTTCTACTTTTAAGGTTGAAAGTCCAATTGTTTACTTGTCTAGATTTAATTTTTTAAAGAAAGGACACTTAAATTTTTATAAATAATGTCCTTCTGCTGATTTCTGTTGTTGAAGTTTTATTTCCATTCGTTTTTACAATCTCTGAGGAAATCTAGATGCAGTTAAATTCATATCAGTCTCTGAGCTGGATCAAGGGATCTAATTAGTTGGTGTTGAAGGGAAATGTATAATTGCACATGCTCATATGATTACACAGTGAAGAACTAAAATAGTCTAACTATAAAATGAGAAAGGCAGTTAAAGAAAGGTACCAAACTATGTTGCTCTAAGGAATTGAGAGTGTCATCTTAGCTTCATTGTTCAGAAGGAATTTAGAGGTTCAGTGGTAGAGCACTTGCCTTGAATGCCCTAGGGCCTGGTTCCAATCCCCAGTACTAGTAGCAGCTGCTCAGATAGATGTAATACAGAAAACTATACCTCATTAAAAATTTAAGGTCCTGCTTGGTGGAGTCTCTCAGAGGACAATTATGCTAAACTCCCATCTATAAGCATATCAGAGTATCATTAATGGTGTCAAGGATTGGTTCTTGCCCATGGGATGAATCTCTGTAAGACTCTACCCAGCAGCTCACTAACTAAAACAGATGCAGAGACCAACAGCCAGACATTGCATTGAACTCAACAGTCTTGTGGAAGAGTAAGGGGAAGGACTAATGGACCAGGAGAGGATAAAGATTCCACAAGAAGAACAACAAAGTCAACTAACCTGGATCATTGGGACCTCCAAGAGACTAAATCACCAAAGAATATACATGGGTTAGACCTAGGCCCCTTCACATATGTGGCAAATATGCAGCTTGGTCTTCATGCAGGTCCCCCAACAACTAGAGGGGTGCTGTTCCTGACCCTGCTGCTTACCTATGAATCCTATCCCCTAATTGAATTGACTTGTATGGCCTCAATGGGAAAGGAGGTGTAGGCTTAGACTTTTCATAACCTAGTTTAATAAGGATTCTTAAAATGCTTTAACTTCCCTTCTAGCCCACAACCCACAAGAGGTAGTGGGAAAGAAAGGTTAATAGGACAAGGGGAATTTGGAGCTGTTTAGAAATAGTTCTTTGGGTCAGTTCCGATCTTCATTGTTAGGATGTCAGCAGTTTAGTCTACTAGACTGCCAAACATGAATCAGAAGCTGCCGTGAAGTACACATGGCAGACACCACATATAAATCAGCAGCAGCAACTCAATTCAGAATATCCCACAAGGATCCACCTGAGCAGCAAGAGTATGTGGAAGTAGTAAGAAACTGCTGCAATATCACAAGAAGTTCTTTGGTAAATTCCTCTCTACGAAGTCAAAACAAGTGAAGTTTAGCAACATGATATAAGGCTAACCAATACAAGACCATAGTCATCAGAGAAGACTAGTAAAGCAAACCAAACCACAAGCCTTGTCCCACCATCTGTGGTCATATTTATATTCTTTCTGAATATCAGATATTCTTCTACATATCTGCCTCAGCAAAGCATACTCTCGCCTGTGTCTACTTTAGCAAAACATTCTTTCACATCTCTGCCCCAGCAAAGCATCATTATGACCTGAGTCTAGAAACCAGAAACTTTTACTTCAAAGATATGGCTAGTCCTGCAGTGACTTGAGGCTTGGTACCCTGGGATACCTCCCCTTCTCAGAGGTAATAGGGAGGGGGATGGGAGGGGGCCACATGAGGGGAAATTGGGAAGAGAGGGGGCACTCTAATGAGGATGTAAAGTGAATAAATTAATTAATGGAAAAAAAGAGAAGGTTCTTCACCTTCTTTGCTGACATCTACATAATCACATCCAATGAAACTGTATAAAGCATATGGTTGTGCAGGGTGTCCCAAGCAGGTCTCAGAGGACAAGGCTTCTTTTAAAGAAATGAAAACAGGAATTGAGAGTAAATTTGGCAAAAGTGGTCTAGGAGGGTTAAACTGGATTTTCTCCTGTGGGATGACAACACTATGATTCAGGGATTCAAATGAGGTATTTTTTAATTTTGAGAAATTTGTACATAACACTGTATCTATAACACTCCACCTATCTCCAACCCATCACACCCCTCTGTTGTCTACTAAACAATGATATTTTATTTAATTATTATTGTGTATACACACATGCACACACAATCTAATGAGTTCCTTTAGAATTGCCTCTATGTACATGTGTCCAGGGCTAACCCCTTGGTACACCCTATGCAGGAGCTTATTCCTGGATGCAATCAGTTCTCCCTCTCTCAGCAGCTATCAACTACCTATAGCTCTTCATCTAGGTCTTGGACTATGTGGAATCGCCCCTGTCCACATTGGCAAGTCAACATTTTGACAAACCCATATATGTAAATATATATGTGTGCTTGTGCGTATGTGTGTGTGTGTGCGTGTGTGTCCTGGTACTAAAACTTGAAATTATTCCACAAAAGTAGAAAATTTTGTTGGAACTTATTATAAAATACTTCTCTAAGTGTACTTCTGCCTAGATGTTTAAAAGCCTCAAGCTATTTTAGGCCTTCCTAAAAAGAGGTTATCTGCTTGCTTGAATGTTCGCTCTTCCATTACTGATTCTATCTTTCTGCTGAAACAATTTTAAAGTGGCTTATATTTTACCCTAGGATTATATTATTGGAAATATTAAGGAATACAAAATATTACAGAGTTAAATTTTCTTCCCTGGCAGGTTATAATTAAATAATGACTAGATGAGGAAAAACACAAGAGAAACATATCTCCAGTCTTAATGACAAATATCATTTTATAATACTTCATTTCAATTTAGATAACTGCTCGCCATAAATTGTGAAATTGAAAATCAATCTAGGTTATGTTTTAGGCAAATTATAGAACATTACAGCATGCGCAAAGATTTTTAACACAATGAACACAATTTTTAAATGTTTCCTATCATCAAATTAACAAGGTGTGATGATCAATGTTTCTTGTGGTTATTGGCAGGAAAACAAATCTGTATGAGGGGAAGTCATAGATAGAAAGTACTCTGGAGATATTTAAATTTGATTGTTAGTATTGTTAACTTGCCAGACTCTAGAATCATCTGAGAGAAGGGTCTCTGGGCCTGCATATGAGAACCAATCTTGATTGCATTAATTGAAGTGGGAAGATTTTATCAGTTTGGGTGGCACCATTCCCTGGCTGGAATCCTAGACTAGATAACACAGGAAAAAAGGAGCAGAGGATTGGCATGCTTCATTGCTTCCTGTTTTCTGATTGTGATGCCCTGTGAGCAGCTGCTTCAAGCTCCTCCCTACAACTATTTAGACTTCCCTGTGAAAATGGACTAGTTCTGGGCTGTTGAACTGTGATTCAGAATACATGTCTTCTTTAGCATGATTGAATGAGATGCCCCGGTTTACTAGTGTGTTATAGGGACAATAGAGAGCTAATTCAGTTATTTTGTTTGTTTATTGACATCTGAGATAAGCAATGAGAGGCTTTGTCCAGTGACTCATTTACTTCCAACAACTGATGCACTAGGTCTGTGAATGTCAGCCCCCTTAACCAGAGTGAATGAGTAAATGTGCTAATACTGAGTGCTGTTTGAAAGGAAAGCCGTTCTTGACTCCATCTATTGTTCCATCTACTCTCACATCCTTTACTGCATGCTTTGTCTGATGAGCTGCAATGATCTTAGAAAATATTCTATGTAAGGTGTGTGTGTGTGTGTGTGTGTGTGTGTGTGTGTGTGTACTGATATACATGTGTGAGGGTCAGAGGACAACTTTTGTGACCTGGTTCTTGTCTTTTACCTTGTTGAGGCACTTCTTATTTCTGCTGCTGCACCATTAATTCCAGGCTGGCTAGCATGCAAAATTTTGGAAACCTGTTTCTAACTCCTATCTCTGCATCTGACTTTGTTAAAGAATTCCATGGGCTGAACTTGGGTCTCCAGATTAGTGCAACACATGCCCTTATCCATTTAGCCATCTCCCCAGTGTCCTGTGCTCTGATCATTAGCCTTCAGTCTTATATTCATGTTTCCATTACTGCTTGTCAGAATTCAAACCCTTTAGTCAAGAATTGCTTAAATTCAAAGAAAAGAAAATCATTTATCTAAGCCCATATAATCAAAGAGAATTTGGGGAGAAATGTGGCAAACAGATCTTAGAAGGTACAATAACAAGGCAATAGTGGTTTTACACCATTGTCCATTCACAACAGTTCCCTGGGTCTACTTCTAACAACAACAACAAAAAGCCATAGGAAGGGCTTCATAATGTATTAAGCAGGTTCATAATATTCTCCTCTCATTAGTACATTTGGAATCACAACAATTTGTACTGTATAATTACAGTGTTCAATTGTGATATAATGGTTAAATTTCAAAAAAGTTCTCGTTTGTCCTGCTTGGAGCCTGGGGAAACAGCAGAGCATTAAGGAACATCATAGATTATGCTTTGTTTTGTTTTGTTTTGTTTTGTCTTCCATCATGCTTTTATATCTTTAGATTCATTGAAAGTATAATAAGGCTGGCCAAAGTGGTGACATAAAAGATAGAAAGTTCTCGCTTGGTTGGTACTGGTGTACCTAAGCACTGGTTTCCTCTATCCATTGATGAGAATCCTCATTGGTTTTTGTGGGTGCTTTTTGTGGATTCCTGGATGACTTTTTTGTTGACAGGCTGCACTTGTAGCCTACTTGGATCAGACTAATCCTAAGGGCTTCTACACTAGAGTATCTCAACTTTCACCTATTTCTTTAAAGGGCATCTTACCCAATAAAATTAGCAGCTAAGCTATCAGGAAGCCTTCATGCAATGGTCTGATCCCACACTGACACTGTGCCTTCTATTACTTGTCACACAGCAATGGAAGGCCAGATATTTCACAAATGTAGCCTCTGCTCTCTAGGCACTTGCTGCTTCTCCTGTCACTCCCTGTTGCCTGTTTTTTGTTTGTTTGTTTGTTTGTTTGTTTTGGGGTTTTTTGAAGACAAAAAGATAAACTGCCAAGAAAGTAAAGGGTTAATGTTACAAATTCTGGTTTTCAGTATCCTCAGTTAATATCTCCCAGCAGCATCCCTTCACCTGTTGAGATGAATAGTGTCTATTGGCATGGGGCTCTCTAAATCCATTTTGATATCTTTTAACACATGAACACATGTGTATCTGATTGTCTTTTTTTGTTGTTGTTGTTCTTCCTAAGATTGGGTTAAGAATCCTAAGGGATCTGAAACACAGTGGAGTTAATTCTTCTTGTCTGGCAGGTGATGATTAAGTACTTACCAATGAGAGAAAACAGAAGTAAAAGCTCTTCCATTGAATGATGAGAGATATCACACTGAGAAATTTTACATCAATTATTTTATTTCTAATGGAGCAGTGAAGACGCAGCACCCAGGAATGACAGAGTCAGAATTGTTCAGAGGCTCAGGGCTATCTGCATCCTATACTCAGTTGTCCTTCAGGAAATCTGATGGGTTGATTCCAACATTCACATACAATCAGCTGGTCCCAGAAGTTGCATACCCAGGATCCTTTGTCAAATACTGAGGTCTCTGGGAACAAGTGTGGACAGAATAGGAATCCCAGTAATTTATGTGAATGTATTTGCTCTTTAATAGACTATAATTTGATATGAAATAAAATAGCGTTCCAAAGTTTTGTTTACATATTAGAATTGAATATTTTAGAATCGACTTGTATGTGCACAGTTCTAACAAGCTATCATTTGATGATTTCATGTATATACATAAAATATGCATGGATCCTTGGGATTCATCATCTGGGACCATCGGATTGTAATAGAATGTTGGAATCAGCCAATCAGATTTCCTCTTCCCACCATTAAAATGAGAACATGTTGATAAAAAATGTTTTCCTTTCCATCTTCGGGTCTTCTTTTCTTTTTCAACTCCAGAACCTACTTAGTACTACCAGTATGTGCATGGGTAGTGCCACCTACTGCAGTACCCTCTCAAAGTGTCATCATTGAAGGAAACAGACTCTCCATCTGCCTGCCAGCAATCACCTGCCAATAGCTCCTCAGTTAGGGGTGGGATTTCATGAGCCACCTAGATCATCCATGCTGGGATTTTGGCTGGCTTGATTTTGTGCGGGTCTTGCACATGTAGTCACAGCTACCATGAGTTCATATATGCAGCAACCTTCTTTGTCCAGAAGATGCCATTTCACTGCAGTCCTCACTTCTGACTCTTACGAGATTTCTGCTCTCTCTTCTGTAGTTATTCCTGAGCCTTGATTTGGGAGGATGAGGTGTGCAGTTTAAAGCTGGGCACTCCACAGTCTTTTATTCTCTGCACACTGACAAGTTGTGGGTCTCTGTGTTAATCACTGTCTACTACAAAAAGAAGCTTCCCTAATAAGGGTTAAAAAGGAGACAGATCTATGGGTATTATTTCATTATTTGTATGCATGTGTATGTATGTGTTGTTGACATGTGTGTGGGTTTTCTTGTGGGTAAAGGTACACATGCATGTGTTCTGTGAATGTGTGTGTAGGTTAGGTGTCCTCTAGAACTTCTTTTTCTTTCCTTTTCTTTTCTTTTCTTTCTTTCTTTCTTTTTGAGATAAGGTCTCTTTCATTGGCCTGGAACTCTCCAAATAGCCTAGGCCATATGGCCAGTGAACCTCAGGAATCTCTCTCCTTCCCCAGTGCTAGGATTATATGCATGCACCACCAACCCGCTGCAGAGAGGGAGAGAGGGTGAGGAGAGAGGGAGAGAGAGACAGAGACAGAGAGAGATAGAAAGAGAGACTACTGGGATTTGAACTCCAGTCTTTATGCTTGTTCATCAAACACATTATTGCTTAAGCTGTCTGCTCATCCCTATATTACATTTCTTATCTGTAGAATGGTTATTTTTTCCCTTTGACCAATAAGTGAAAACTAAGCTGTAGTCCTTTCCTTCTCTTTGTGTTGCTTTCGGCCAATTTGCTTTTTATCTGCTCGCCCTGAAATGGACAGCCCTTATACTTCCAGGCATTCTGATACAGGGAACACTGTCATCTACAATTCCTTAAAAGAGAGAGTCAGAATTCCTTTGTGAAACAAAGCTAGGATGCACTGGCTAGGTCATAGTGTTTTGTTTTGCTTTTCTTAAACCACCAAACCTGACCTAATGATCCCTGATGGCTCTGCCCCACAGGCCCCCAGCAGTATATAATCCTCTCTCCCACCCACTGAAACCTGGCTTGATTATATACTGCTGCTCTGCCTACTGCAGTTAAACTGGGCATTCTGCCAGCCTGAAAAACTGAGGAATTGTAGGAGTTGTCAGGCTGACAGCACTGTGCTATCCACCTGTCAGTATCATCAGCGTCCACAGTGTGCTGCTTCTTCCTGGAGTTGCAGATCTAGATCTCATTGTAACCACCCCTCTCTTCCCCACCGCACTTTCCAGCTCAAGTGACACACACTCGTCTCCTAGGAGTCAGTATAGATCACAGTCTGACCATGTGTAATGATGGCTGGCCCACAGTTGCGTGAGTGTAAGAAATCCGATTTGTAGTGGTTTCTCCATGGGAACAGAATTCACCTTACTCATTTGACCAATAAATTACAAAAGCAGGTAATTCATTGAATGCTAAAGTAAAAATAGTCAGGTCTTCTTTGGCACAATAGCAAGTGGTTTTTATTTAGGATTTTAAAACCAAAAAAAAGGAAGAGAATATTATAACCTGTAATATGATTTTTCTTCAAGGGTTTGGGTTGCTTGGAGGAAATTAAATAAGCCATTCTAGTCCATTGTTCTGCTCTAGCTGTGAAGTGCTTCCTACTGTGAACACTATTTCCCAATTGTTGCCTGCCAGAAATAGTTAGCAGTCCTGGTCCTGGGCATTTCAGAAACTGAGTTGTGAAGTATGAGGAACAATGGTTGGCAGTGTTACCATTTGAAAGTAAACAACCTTCACCTACGATTCTCTTCCATGAAGCCTTTTCTGAGAACACATTTCATGCACTGATAGAATTGAGAGAATGTTTAAAAATATTTCTCCTCAAAGAAATGAACAGAAATGTTCAAGCCGCAGAGAAAAGTATGCTATAGGAAAATCAGAAAAAAAGGAATCAATTTTCAGAACTAAGAACTGTCTAGAGGCTGGTGGAGGTCGGTGCTTCTGAAATCATTCTTCACTCACCGGGTTTGATTTTGAGGCTCCATTTCTTGGTCATACAAATCAAACGGTTGGGAAGGACTGCCCAGGAAGCTGTCAATTGGATGGTTTGTTGCACTCAGGAAACACTTGATTGGGGTTTTCTCTGTGCTCTGAAGCCCTCTTCTGAGTTGTTTCATTTACTCTGCCCTGGAAGCCCAAGGAACATTTGTCAACACACCATGCACATTTCCTCTTAAAAGAAAACTGTCCCTCTTTACATCTGTGCTTTCCACGTTAGGTAAATCTGTTTGTTTTTCTCTCTTACAGGAGCTGCAAAGAATCGATTCTGCTCACTGTCATTCAGCCCTATCCAGTAAGTGTTCTGTGAGAAAAAAGTGCCATTCAATGTTCTTGGGCTTCTGGTCTCCTTGAGCCACTTGAGGAAAGCCACCAGGATGAATAACAGTGGAGACAAATAACATGTGTTCACAATGCAAGCTTAAACAATCTTGATCATGTCTATTGTGTTCTGTGTTTCTAAAACCATTCATTGGAGTGAAAAGTACCACACTCCCTAAATATCCTGAAAGACAATCAACTCTGCGGGCCTGTGAGCATTTCACATCTGCAACTAATACAAATCCTAGGACTTTCTTGTTTGCCAGCCTCCGAATCACAAGTCTCATGGGAATATCTAATTACAGGAAGTTGTGTGAAAGTTTTATTCTTGGCCCATCTAATTATTTTGGTAGAGAACTGGATAATTAAGTCCGCTTCAAAGGAGGGATGAGAGGGATGCCATAGTCAGAATTCGAGTTCAGATACCTTGGTTAAGAGGGAAAAACTTGCCAGGACAGTGGTGGCACACGCCTTTAATTCTAGCACTTGGGAAGCAGAGGCAGGCAGATTTCTGAGTTCAAGGCCAGCTGGTCTGCAGAGTGAGTTCTAGGACAGCCAGGGCTATACAGAGAAACCCTGTCTCCGGGGGAAAAAAAGAGGGAGAAACGATTACAATCATACTGCTTTCATATCTTATGTTTTTGTTTCTCTTTAACTTGATTTCATGTTAACTTGATAGCTCAGGCTGATGGTCTAAGCTTGCTATATAGCCAAAGGATGACCTTGAACTTCTGATACCCCTATGTGTACCTCTAGTGATGGGATTATGGGCATTCATCACAATATCTGGTTTATAAAGTACTGAGAATTGAACCTGGGGCCTTGCCCTGATCTAAGCTAGCACACTACCAACTAAGCTACACCCGCACACCCAATTCAAAACCAATTCTAAAATAATCATAATCTTCATGGTATGCAAATCACTCTTTTCACATGTGTAATTCAAAGATCTTTGCAAAACAGTAAAGAATGCAATCACCACCATAGTCCAGTTTCAAAATGCTCCATCACCCCACAATAATCCCTGATTTTCACTTCACTTCAGGTTAATCTATGTTCTTACCATCCAGCCCTGGCTACTGCTAACTTCTCTGTTTCTATAGGCTTGTTGTTTTTTGCAAATGCCATACACTCACAGGATCCCAAGTAATATGTATTTACATCCAGTATCTGGTTGGGCTTTTGTAGACAGGCAGAGACTCTAACTGGCATAGCTTCCATGTTTGCTCTTCACAGAATAATATGTATATTCCAATTCAGTGTGATACTGGGTGCTGGTTTTACTTCCATCTCTCAAATTTATATTCTTTTCCCTAAATTTTCTCTCTTTACTTTGCAATAAAACATATGATAAGAACTTTTTATTAATCATTTAATTTGTTTACGTTTCCAATGTTCTCTCCCTTCCTGGTCTCCTCTCCATGAACCCACCACCCCATACCCCTCTCCTTTGCCTCTAAGAGGGTGCTCCCCCACCCACCCACCCACCCACCCACTCCAACCTTACCCCTTTAGTGTCCCTCTTCTCTAGGGCATGAAGCCTTCACAGGACCAAGCACCTCCCTTCCCACTGATGACAGATGAGGCCATCCTTTGTTACATATGTAGCATGATCCATGGACCCGTTCATGTATACTCTTTTGTTGGTGGTTCAGTCCCTGGGAGCTCTGTGGGGCCCGGTTAGTTGATACTGTTAGTCTTCCTATAGGGTTGCAATCCCCTTCAGCGAATGATTGGCTGTTTCTGCATCTGTCTTAGGTGCTGACAGAGCCTCTCAGGACAGCCATATCAAGCTCCTGTATGCAAGCACATTTTGGCATCAGCAATAGTGTCAGGGTTGGTGTGTGATGATGGAATGGATCGCACAGTGGAGCAGTCTCTGGTTGACCTTACCTTCAGCCTCTACTCCATTTTTGTCCCTACATTTCCTTTAAACAGGGACAATTATGGATTAAAATTTTTAGATGGGGGGGTGGCACCATCCCTCCACAAGGGGTGGGGGTATGTTTATCTACTACAGGTGGTCTCTTCAGGTTCTATCTCCTTGCTGTTGGGTATTTCAGCTAATGTCATCCCCAATGGGTTCTGGAAGCCTCTCTCACCCCTAAGCATCTGGGACTTTCTAGTGGTTCCCCAAGTTACACACACACACACACACATACACACACACACACAAACGCTACTTATTTATATTCATTCTCCTGGCCCTCTGAACTTCTCCTCTTTCTCTTCCCATACCTGGTCCTGCCTCCCCCCCCCCCCACACACACACCTTTACACATTTAGTACTCCAGACTGACTTTTTTCATTGTATACTCCTGTTTTCACCCATTTGAAAAAAGTTGTTTGGGGGAGGTGGTATTTGGCATTCAAGTTCAAATGGAACCTAATAGGTTACAGTTGGGGGTAGGATTAGTTAGGGGTTAACTCTTTTGTCCAACTGGATCTCTATGCCTTGTTAGTACAGAAATATTCATTACTGTGTCAGTGAATCCCAGTACTTTGATTTGAAAAGGGGTTTCTTTTTCGGAGTCCAGTGACTGCTTTTCTACCTTGAAAGTTAATGTTTAGCTATGCCATTCAGGAAGGAATGCTGCAGACACTGATGGCCAGTAGCTATTCTTGTACCCCTATGCAATCATTGAAGGTGAATTGTCATCTTGAACTTGCAGTTGACTACACTTCCTTCCTAAGATGCCAAGCATGCTTTTCACTCCTCCTATGCCCTCTAGCCAGACAAATTCTTCTCACCTTTCTAAGTTCAGCCTTGATGAATTCAGCCAGATGATTTCATGTCCTGACACTGCTGACATTTGGGCTGAAGACAGATTTGAATTGGATCCTTTCCCCCAAGTTTTGCTAGTGAAAAATATCCTCAGACATATCCAAGTGTCCCTTTGAAATAAAATTGTTCCCAATTGAGGGCCACTCTACTGCCTTAATGCTCCTCCTTACTGCTCCAAAGTGACTTTTCCCTCCTCTGGACTGGGGATAGGAATACTCTAAAGTAACTGAAATAAGTACACTTGATAGAAAGATATGAGCAGGTGGGAGAAGAGACGTTTTACTTGCATTTTTATATTGGAATTTTTCTTCTAGCTTGCTTCCTTAAATTAGTAAATCAGGCCACAGTAGCCTGGAATCTTAGCACTTGGGAGGATAAGGTAATAAGATTGCTGCAAGTTTGAGGCCAGCCTGGGTACAAAGTGAGACCCTGTTCCAAAACAAAACAAATAAACATTAACAAAAGCAGGTTTAGTTCACCCTTATTGCAAACAAGATAAACTTAAAAATACAAATTATCCAGCCAAAGGAGAAAAGATCTATGGATTCTGCTTCCATCTGAGAAAAATGTAAATTTCATATCTATTACAGCACTTCCATTTATTTTCTAACTGGCTAGCCAGCAGTTCTTAAGATGCTTGCCTAGTAATTCATACTAAGCTCCAATAAAATGTGTCCCATACACCTGATGGAAGTTATGCCTTCCTCTTGGAAACCCTGCTGCTACAGTTTTCTGGACTAGCATATGGTGTCACAGCATAGGCCATATCCCCTGACACATCCCCTGCTAGTCAAACTTCCAGTATCTTTACCTGATTGCCATAAAGCAGCTGTATGTGTTGTGTTGTCACTCCTGGAGCGCAGGGGTTTATGTTCTTCATTATAATGGTCAGTCAAGTACAGCCACAAGAGTGAACACTGGAAAGAAACAAGAAAGCAACATTCTTATAGTTGAAAGCCCTAAAGAGACCAAGTGGGTCTCATGAAAGGGAGTGGGTTCAACTTAGTAGGTGAGGAAACAAAGAGAAAAAAGAGGGACCAGCCAACAAATATACTTATTGATGGTGAGAGTAGAATACACATGAAAAGTTTCAAAGCGAGCTGGGTGATGGGATGTGCCTATGATCCTAGTACTGTGGAGGCCAACATAGGAAATAGTTCAAGGCCAGTTGAGGCAATACTTAGCAAGACCCTGTCAAAGAACAAGAAGGGGTAGGGAAGAAGAGAGGAAGAAGAGGAAGAAACTTTATAAGGTTGCATTAGTATTTTTAAGCATCAGTAAGTAAAAGTCAGGGTGGATAGGAAGGAAATTTTGTGGTAGGAGCACCTCATCACAATTGTGTGCTCAGTTGTCCAGACTGGGTACACAGAGCCTGATGTTGGAATGCTGACATGCCAGGTGAACAAAAGTTTTACATTTATGTGAGTATTCATTCTGTTAGTGATTGCACGAGGTGTCAGATAAATACACCTCCTCCTTCTGCCCTTTGGACATTGTAACTCTGGGGCATGTGGTCAGCCTTGTTTCCCAGAGATTCTTAGTAGAAATAAGTTCCAGTTGCCTATAGTGGTGCCTTATTTAGTAAGGAAAACTTTATTGGCTTACTCCCTCTTTCTGTCTCCTCCCCCCCCCCACTCCCTGCATCTGTATATCTTAGAAGCACCTCCCAGATGATATGCCAGTTTAGCATCTGCTTTTGAGAATTACAAGTCACTTCATAGCTATAGGCTACTCCAAGACTACAAGTACTAAAAGTTCAAGGCCATATTATCAAGTCTCAGAAATCAATCTTACTTATATTTTTATATTTTTTATATTTTATTTTTATTTTTTACTTAAGTGTATTCTGTGAACCTGCTTGTGTGGTCAAGGCCGGAAAATGGCATCAGATCCCCTGAAAATGGACTAAAAAGTCATTTTAAACTGCCAGATGCGAGTGCTGAGAACTCAAATAGGGTCCTCTGCAAGAGGCACAAGTAATCTTAGCCAGTAAGCCATCTCTCCGACCCTTTGTGAGATTTTTGTTTGTTTGGTTGGTTGGTTTGTTTTGTACTGTTTTTCAGACCCCATTCTTATCATTTCTAAAAGCCTCAGAATACTTCCCTAGACTCTGGCCATCGTATCAATAGCAAACTTGGGAAATACTGCAAGAATTGATTAGGGGCATGAAAGCATTGAAATCAACACTAGAAGAATCTCATTATTCTAAATGTTAATTGCTCATCCATCTGGCACCTGGCATACAGTGCTTACACTCAGCAGCAGTGGTTGGTTCTAGCTAATTCACCAGAATTCTGAGCAGTGTATAGTATATATGTTTTGACTAACAAAGAGAACCATGAGTTAAAACAGTGCTCATAATTGCTTTGTTACTTGTACTATCCCACCTGAAACTCCAGCCACTGGAGCCACTGTGTTGCCAACTCTCATTAGGTAGACTTCTTGGAGGCTTTTTGTGTTTTTATCAACAAGACAGCAGTTTAAAAATTTGAGGTCTTTCAATTTTGTATTTTATATGTATGGATGTTTTGCCTGTAAATATGTCTGTATACCATGTGCATGTATGCAGTGCTATGGAGGCTAGAAAAGAGCATTAGATCTCCTGGAACTAGGGTTAGAGATAGTTGATTGTTAAGGTTTGGTCTGTAACTGAGTACTAG
Source organism: Apodemus sylvaticus (assembly GCF_947179515.1). Classification (NCBI taxonomy): domain Eukaryota; kingdom Metazoa; phylum Chordata; class Mammalia; order Rodentia; family Muridae; genus Apodemus; species Apodemus sylvaticus. The sequence continues at coordinate 24,401,411 of NC_067495.1, forward strand.
AATGTTAAATTCTGCACCTGAAAGTCTATGCCTAGAGTGAACTCTCATATCTACAAGCTTTTGTTGTGCAAACCTTGTTGCTTGATTTAAAACTCTTGGTTGAATAAAATTGGCTACATCCAATTACAGGAGACAATAGAGGTAAGGAGGAAGGGGAGGTTGAGTTACCTGATTGGTGGTGGAGAAGAAGGACAAGATGTAAGCAAAACCCCTCTGAGACAATTTAAAGGACAAAAGGTTTACTTTGACTCATGGTTTTAGAGGTTTCTGTGTACAGGCCTCAGCTCCATTGATTCTGGGCACATGGTTGGACAAAGTATCATGGCAGGGGTAGTGGGACAGATGAAGAAACTGTTTACCTCATGGAAAACAGGAAGTAAACAGAGAGAAGGGCCTGGAAAGCAGGTCAAACCTTCAAAGGCACTTCCCCAGTTTTTTTTTTCCTTTTGCTGAGGCAAAAGCAACTTAAAGGAAGAATGGTTTGTCTCAATTCACAGTTTGAAGATACAGACCATCATGGTGTCAAGAGCTGGAGACAAGTGGTCTCATTGTATTCACAGACAGGAAGGAAGCAGAGCAAGATGGAGGCTCACCTCACTTTCACCTCTGTCTCTTTTTATTCAGTCCAGGACCACAATTCATGGTATGATATTGCCCACAGATCAGGTGGGTTCTCACACCTCAGTGAAATTAATAGAGGGTAAATATTCATGCACAGCCTCAGAAGTTTGTGTCCTAGGTGCCTCCTGAGCCTGTCAAATTAACAAGCCATATTAAGAATCATACCCAGTGATACATTTCCTCTACCTGTTGCCTAAGTATCTATCATGTCCTCAAACAGGTTAGGGCACTACTAGGTTAGGGCCAAATGTTCAAGACATGAGCCTGTAGGGAAATTTCATATTAAAATGAGAACATGGACAAATCATGCTATTCTCAATGAAAGTGAGTGACATCACTATTTCTAAAATCATATGAAATGGTACACATCTCGAAAGTCAGTTCTGATAAATATACTTTTTTCTTTACTGAGTCAAGGAGTAATATAGATTATTCTAGAAAGAAACAGTAAATTACTAAAGGGAAAAACCAGGATTCACAGAGAACTCAAAGTTGAGTATATGGTTCCTTGACTGAGTTGAACATTTTAGTGCCAAACAATGCTGGAGACGTTGTATTTTACTGTGGTGAGAGATCTCAGCCTATGAGTCATGTCTCTTCTGGTGTCTTTATTGCAGCCACTCTACTTGTGCTAAACTCATTGTGCCTGTGTAAATACTGCTGCTCAGAATCATTAAGGAAGAATAATGTTTCTCCTTCGGCTAAAAAAATGGCATCTCCAAAGCAAATCAACTCACCACTGTATGATTTGCTTGTTAATCATCACTAAACTTAGCCTATAATTACACAGACACTGATGAGAACACACCATTGTCACATTGCTCCAGCACTGCAGTACAACTTCTAAAACTCACACGGAGTTTGTGAACACTGGCACTCATTCAGAGGCCTTTTGGAGTTTTGTTTTCTTTATGAAGAGGTCAGCCGTTCTCATTAAACTGGCTTGTGTAAGTAGATGAGTATGAAGCTTCAGAACAAAAATCATCCATCTATCAACTCTTCTAAGCTACAGCTCAAGGTTCTGAGGGGTATAGAAAAGTATGCAGGGCAATGTTAGGAACATCATCAACTAGCATGGTGCTGCCAACGTTAATTCTTTAAGTGACAAGAAGGGTGTTCCAGGAGGATTGAAAGCTGAGGGAAGCCTGCGATACATTTCTAATTTCAGGTCCTGGGAATTGATAGCAAAACCCTGCTTCAAAAATAAAGAAAAACAGTATTCTCCCAATATCAATCCAAAATACCTACCCCCAAACATACATATTTGTCATTGCATATTCTTAACAATGATTTGTATTATAATAAAATATTCATGCATTACATATAGTATGTTAGTTTCAACTGTACAATTCACCAGTATTAAATACATCCAAGATATATTAAGCATCACTGTTATCTCATTGTAAAAATGCCTCATCACTACTAAAGGAACCCCTATATCTATTAAAATTCATTCCCCATTTTTCTTCTGTCCCTGCTCCAAACTTTCTGTCTCTGTTTTTACTGTTCCCTTTCACAAAAGTATAATTATGTAATATTTGCTCTGACTCATTCATTGAGTACCACGTTTTCAAGATTATAGCATCGATCAGTACTTCCTTTTCATGACTGTACAATATTCTATTTTATGGACATACCACATTTTATATGTCCACTCCATCATTTTTAGTAACTTCGTTGATTTCCAGAATGTGTATATTTGGTAGGTTGGGAATACTTTAAATTTTCTTGTTATTTAACTTTAAAAAGAGAAGTATGGGTCATGATCAATGGCTTTGCAGCCATAAGATTAATATAATAAATATCAAGTTAAGCTTTCATATATATTCAAGGAGCAATTACTAGAATGTGTTATGCAAAAAAGCCTCAATGCCTTCAGACTAAGGTGCATTCAAATAAGTCTGCACCCTAGGCAACTGACAATATTTGACCATTGTGTAGTTCACAAGCAAGTAATCATCTGATTATCTGTTAAATCAAATGGAGCATGAAGGTTTCTTCCATTTTCTAATCAATGATGCTGTCAATAGATTGGAGGGTTGTTTCTTTCCTTTAAGTTTCATTAAAAATTATACCAGGATGATTTTCAGATTAATTGAATTGACCAAGGCCATGCAAGAGTGATCCTCCTTCTTCCCAGTACCTTTCTAAGCAGATGCTTCTATTGCACTTAAAATTTCTGTGGAAGAGCTGCACCATTCAGCACTTAATTCCTAGAGAAACAAGGAAGAAGTCCCAAACACAATGCACATGTAAGATAAGGAAGACCATGAAGTCCAGAATTCAACTCTAAATTGGAAGTCAAAGTCTCCTCCCTCCTCTGCACAGTAAGATCCAAGATCACAGATTACCAGCATGAGGCTGCAGGGCAGGTTGTAAAGACATAGAGAAAAAAAAAACAAAAAATCTAACTACTTCTGCATTGTGTTCAGAGCTCTGTGTTCAAAGCAACATTTAAGATCTTCGAAACTGTGAATAGTAAGAACATGGGACGTGCTATACTTCTGGCCTGGTCACTAAATCAGGGTTATTTACATTCATAAAAGAGTTTCAATCACATCCATAATTTGTATTTTGTCCTTAAATTGAACATGCACCAAATATTTTACCTTTTAGCAACAATATGGCATACCTTTGAGGACAAAGATGAAAAGTAACTGTCACAAGGTTTACGTTAGAATGCCAGTAATCCAATAAAAATCTTTCCATTTCCTCTAGTCTCCAAAATCAGCATTTATTAGTGCTGCTAAAAAAGCAAGATTGAAGTCCAATCCGGTCAAAGTGCGCTTTTCTGAAGAGGTCATCATCAATGGGCAAGTGTCGGTGAGTTTTCAAGTTGTCTATATTGTTATACAGAAAATCATTGAGGCAGGGGCTTTTTGCTCAAATCAAGCCAATAATGCTACTAGAATGTTGATTCTGAATGTGCTTCTTGTCTTTCCTGAGTGTATCAAATCTCAAGATTGAAAGACAGGGACTTGCCATACGGCCTTCTTGCCTCTCAGTTCTAACACAACCAGAATAGGATCTAACCCAGTGACTCCTATACTACTTGCTGCATGACACTCACTGCTTTGATCTAGAAGCATTAATTTTGTCTCATTTATATTTGCCAAAACCAGCTTCCTTTGGAATTTCTACTTCTTGGGCCAACTAAGCATGCTTCTGCAGTATAGTCTTTTCTATCTTGTGTGAAAAGAATTGTTTCCCTCGTATGTGTATGTATGTGTGTGTATGTGTATGTATATGTGTGTATGGATATCAAAGTAGTTGAAAATACAGATTTTGTATATTAAGCTAGAACTGAAGAATGACCCCCCCACCAGAGTACCTACAGAAAGGTCTTCAGCATAGAAAATTCAAAAATCAAGAGGATATTTCATTTCCAAATTTCCCAAAGAAGATAGAAGAGTGGGTAGTCTTTCATTTTTTTTTTTTGTTTTCTTTTTTGGTTTCAGTTTTAAGAAGAAGTCTTTACCTAGAGTACTAATAGTTTTAAAGACCTTGGAAATATCAGATTTTTTTGTTCAAGCTTATTGGCTGCAGTCAGTGTTTTTGTTTTGTTTTGTTTTGTTTTGTTTTGTTTTTTAAAGAATCTATAAGGATAGACCTTCATCCGTGATCTGTTTGTTATGGATCACATACTCTTTCCTGAAGTTAGCTCTTGGTCTGAATTGAAAGCTGTGGATGTGCATATCCTCAGCAAGGAACTTATGAGCCCAACCTAGGGCTGCCCAATGTGGAAGCCAGAAAATTTAAATGTATGATAATTGTCCTTCAGTTGTGATAAAATAGCAAGCTTAGATGGATTCAAGGAGAAAGGATCTTCATGGTAGCAACAAAAGCTTGTACAAGCAGAGACTCTTCAGCTTAAGAAATCCAGTAAGTAGAGAGAATTTGAGATAGAGATGCATAGGTAGAAGAAATAAAGAGAAATATAGAAAAAATGAGGGAGAGAAGGAGAATCAGTGAACATAGGGGCTTGATATTTTTCCCTTGTCATTCCATCTGAGCTCTTACGCTATTTGTTGATGTCCCTTATATTCAGGACAGGTCCTCTCCCCTCTGTCAATCATCTTTGAAAATGTCCTCACAGTATGCCTAGAGATATGATTTACTATGCTCCTAGGTGGCTCTCAATCAAAACTAGTTGACAGTCAAGATTAAGTATCATGGCAGGTCAATCTGACAAAATGTTGGGGTACTTGTGAGAAAGGTCTGAGGTCACTATTAACCTGTGGGAATTTTGTACTTCCCTCTGAATGTGATATACTCTGCTCCCTGAAATAGATCTCCATTGATCTAGGCACATAGTGACCACATGCCACCCATTTAGAATCCTGTTTCAGTGAAGGAGTGGAAGATTCCAACCATTTAAGAAAACAAGCACATCACATCAAAAATTCATCAGAAAATTACCTTTCCACTCCAGGGCTTCTCACTTGGCCTGTGACTGGGCATCTAAAGAGAGAATAATAGTCTAGAAGCTGTAGTGATAGTTTCATTTCAACCCTGTTGATAACAAAGCTCATGTGAGGCAGCTGGACTGTGAGGATGCTGCTGTAGGGCCAGTGGTCTCCTGCAGCCTCTATGCATTGCCAGGGTACTATCAAGATAGGACCTTCAGTTGTACATCTGCCCCTCTGCTCATGGGACTTCACCCTTTCTAATATGTTCTCAGTCACAAGATGCCTTGTTTTCTGAATTTAAAGCCAAGCTTACTCAGTCATTCAGACAGCAAGGGAGTCACCGGGGAAGGGTATGGCAGTAGAAATGAGAAAAAAATCAGAAAGAGAAATGGGCAATGAAAGTCAGGGGACTAGTTAATGAGATATGTAAACTTTGAGTTTGCTTAGACTGGAAAACACTTATAGACATCAGTGCATATGGTCTTCAGTTCCTTCATCTTCAAGTCAAAGGACATATGGCTTTGCTATTTCTATGTTCCCAACCCTCATGATTCTGTGACACCAAATATGTGGGTATGACACAGTTTACTCCAAGAACTCATGGATCTTACATGGATGTGTCTACTTCTCTCCTTCATCTCTTTCATCACCTCTTATGGTATCCAATTAAAGAAAACATACTAAGGAATGCATTTGTCGGGTTCAGTCTTAGTCACATTTCAAATTGGCATCGCAGTTGGAGTTATTTCTAGGTTGTGATGTTATGAGCTGTTCATTGTAGCCTAGACCTAACACTTGACTTATTTTCTGTGGTACTGGGAATGCAATGCAGAGCCCACCCACATGCCAGGTTACGTGATAGGCTTTGTCAGCGTGAAACAAACTAGAGACACCTGCACAGAGGAAAATGCAGTTGAAAGATTGCTTCCATCCAGTTGGCCTGTAGGCATGTCTCTGGGAGTCTCATGATTGCTAATTAATGGAGGAGGGCCCAGAGCACTCTGAGCACTGCCTCGTCTGAGCAGGTAGTCCTGAGTTGTATAGAAATAGTAGCTGAAATTTTAGCCTGGAAAAAAAAAAAAACTAGGAAGGAACATTCCTCTGTGCTCTCTGCTTCAGTTCCTGCTTCTAGGCCCTGCCTTGAATTCCTGCCCTAGCTTCCTCTAATAATGGACTGTAACCTGTAAGCTAATATAAACCCCTGCCTCTCCAGGTTCTTTTGGCCATGCTGTTTTGTTTTGTTTTGTTGTGACTTTGCACAACAACAACAACAAACTAACTAGGACATCAAGCAAGTGGCCAACCACTAAGCTAAAAGCCTCAGCCCTATGTTTTTCTCTTTAAGCACACTAGTGCAACTCTTACATTTTCCTTTTGAGCTGAGAAACATTCCTAAATGGGTTACAAAGAATTTCAAAAACCTAACTTTACCCTTGAGCTTTTTCATTCTTGTGACTCATTTGCATGACCACCACCAGGGACCAGCAGTCTCCTGTCACACAGCATCATTGATGGTCCTCATTTTGTTCATTTAGTCCTGATCTGAAAAAGTCAGAGCTCGTGGATCCAAACACAGATGCTTGACTACAAAGGAATTATGTCTGTAATAATGTTTTCCATTGGGGAATCTTGCCTTTAAAAAATGTATCTGATTTTTCTGATGAGCAAAATGTCTTGTGCGTTATTTGTAGCTGGAAAACAATAATGGTATGAATACCTTGATTCAGATACCACCAAAGGGATACCTGGTTAGTCTTTGAACTTTTGTTTATTCTTTATTATATTGGGATAATAATAAACAATAGATACATGTGGCTACTGCCGGGAGTGGAATTCTAATTTGACTGACCTTCACAGCCACTATTTCTCTTTTCTATTGTTAAACAGGAAACTGTTAAAGACAATTCACTTCTTTTTATGCCAAATGTTTTGAAAGTCTATTTGGAAAATGGACAGACCAAATCCTTTCGCTTTGACTGCAGCACCTCCATCAAGGTAAGATGAGACACTCGAACCTCTGGGTCTGTACTCATTATGTAAAATTAAATCAAGACAGAATGCATAAACTAAGAAGGGCTCTCTTCTTTTTGTACCTATGGGTGCTACAAACAGTATGACATGTGATCTGTGAGGAAACACCAGGGCTAGCCATTTTACTGCAACTGCAGATTAATTAAAATACCATGACTGTCAAAGAGAATGTTTGGCACTCTGCCCAAAGCCAACAGGATCTCCCAACAATGTCAGCCACCAAGAAGATTAGGATGTTAACTGTTAATTGAATACCTGCCACTTTGGTATCTAGGAAAAACAAGGGGTAGAGTCATGTAAAGATAACATTTACTTTTGGTTGCTGTAATCAATTGCTCAAGATTGCTACATAACAAGTCAGAACTGAGGTGTGCTTCTCAGGAGGGAGTTAAAGTAAGCACCACCATACAATCCCAGGATTTCTGATCCACCGGTGAGTTTTACATAACAGGTTTGGTAGCAAAGTATATGCCCCCCCCCCATGCTTCTTTCTTGGAAAAGAAAAGTGCATATTCTCCTCTTTTTTTATTGTACAAAAGTATGTTCAGAAATTGATTGCTCCCTAATGTCTCATCAGCCTAAAATAGGCTTTCTTCAAATGGCACAGTCAGAAAGATTTTATGGAGGTAAAAATGTACCTAGTGATGATCTGTACCATAATCTAGCAAGAGAATATCAGGTCTGTGTTTAAAATGTCTATCAATAATCAACCATTAATTCTCCTTGTTTGAAAGGACTCAGAGTAGATCTCACCTGTGCAAATGGTTCTACAAAGCCCACTTGCTGTGCATCTTACTGTCATAATAGCAGCAAGCAGCTGGGTTCAAATTGCCTTAAATACATGGTGATTCAGTTGGCAGTAGAAGGCACAATATTAGTAGATGGGTGTAGGAGCACTAAGTCATCCTTAATTGCCCAAGATGAAATACTAGTTCCCTTCATATAAGACTGCTACTTTGGAATAGTGATGGCTGAGAAAATTGTTTTCCTTTTTTTCCCTATTCAATACAAATGTGTGATGAGAGAATAATTTATCTAACAATTGATCAACTAACTGTGGGTGGGGGGTTCTGCAAATTCTTTCTGGAAAGAACAAGAGACTAATCATTTTAGGCTTTGGGGGCCACCTGATGTCTATAAGAATTATTGGATTCTTTTGTTGCATCCAGGAAACAGACACCGAAATGGGGCATTGAGAGATCCTTTAAGACCCCTGTAGGTAGATTGCCTTTTTGAGGAATACCCAGAACTCAACCATTTGTCCTCTCACACTCTAGTTCCTTTCAGCAGAGGGTGAAATGCTGGATTCAACAAGGAAAGTCAGCTGATAGGCATGGTCTAGGAGAAATCATATACATATCGTTCAGTGTCCCCTCCCCATGGACACCTATAGGTAGTGTCTTATTCTCCTGGAAGTGATATAGCAGTATGCACAGTGTATTACTAAGAACACACCCCACCTTCGTCTTAGTGTCCAGAGTTTTTATTGGAGATTGGTCACATAGACATAGCTGACCAACTGCATGGCCTTACCTCTCTAGTCATCACGTTGATACTGCATGGCCCAAGCCTATTTCTGTGCTACTGTTAGCATAAACTCTGTGCTATGGTCCAGGACTTTAAAGTATAATGACTCTTGCCAGGCAGTCCACTGAAGACCTAATGTTCTTTCCTAAGAGTGAGATGACAGAGTCACATCTTTAGGTAAGGAAACTCCATTCCTGCACACAGATTTTGTGAGCAAATGGGGATGTCCATCTAGACCATTGTTTTGCAGACCTTGGAACGCATGGACACAAGTACATTGCTGCAAATCTCTCTGGCCTTACAGAATTATTCTGTGTTCCCAGCTTCTCAGCTCCTTGCTGTTAGACCTCCTACCTCACTTAAAGACATGTGTTAAGACTTGAGTACATATCTAACCAGAAATCGATCTAAATTGAAGAAAAGGTCTATCATTCATTCCTCTGGGCCTCTTTATTATAGGAATGCACATTAGACTGAGTTTGATTTCCTGGCAGAGTACAGTTGACAATGAGAAAACTAGGAGCTGTGCAAAGAGTTCACATCAAATTCAAGTTCTCTTATCATGTGCCTAACAGCCTTATTAGCACAGCAGACACTGGTTGTTGGACATAACAGAAATAGTGCTGCGGTGAAAGGAAGGTGACACCTGCTGAATACAAGTTGCCAGCATTCTCATTACAGAGTTATGATAGGGAGCAGCTATCAGAATCATTTTCTACTGACCCTGCTACTGGTTTACAAAAATGTCACATAGAGTTCATATAGCCACAGAAAGCTTGGGTTTCTCTTTCCTGGATGTTGTACAAAAAATTTATAAAGCAGGGAATCTTTTAGGTCACATTCACCACAATCAAGGAATTTTTGTTGAACAATTATTCTTTGGGGGTGAGTCTGGTTACCTATTGTGGATTTTGTTTCAATGGGGACAAAAGGGCAATCAAGTAGACTCAAATAGAACAGTCTGTGGAAAGCCCACTTCATACATGAGAAGGTTTTCCCACCTTTGTAACTATTGAGGAGCCTTGGAATACATGGTTCTTAGTTGTGACTGGCCTGTGCATTGTTAAGGCACTTAACAGTATCCCTACTTTCTACCCACTAATGACATCCCCAACCCTGCTGTGCTAGCCAAAGGTTATCTCCAAAACTGTCCAAATGTTGCTATAGGACACCATTTCCTCCCATTGAGAAACTATGTTCTACGGAACTTTAGACACATGACAAAAATTATCTTGAAGAGAGGTCATTTGCTAGTTTCAAATCTATGGGGGAAAAATGAAAGGCTGAGGAGATTAGCTGTGCATTGCAGTATAGCCTTTATTTGTGTAGTAAATACTTTCTGACTATAAATGTTTAATCCTATAAAAGATTACAGACAGAGTTTACTCATTTCCCCTTCCCCAGGGATGTAAAATGAGAATGTATTGTTATGGTGGTGCTCTCTGGGTAAATGGCGTTATAATAAATGCTTTGTAAGTATGAACACATTTGATTCCTATATCCATTCCAAGGCAGGCATAATTATCACTTCCAGTTTACAGGTAGGGAAACTGAGATACTTACAGGTTGAATAACTACCCAGTGCTGTGGAGTTTATAAGCATGAGAGCTGGAATTAGAAACTAGATTTTCCTAAGAGCTTCAAAGTTGTGATGCTCTCTTAGAGAATAGGCAGGGGCCAGCATACTATTTGGGTTCAGGAGTAAAATGGTAGATATTTCAGGCCATACAGACCACTGTGCAACTTTGTTCCTGCAGTGTATGGATGTTAAATCTCAACCATGGACAAGAGGTGGATTAACTCTAACTCAATAAAATTTTATTTACAAAAATGAGTGGTGGACTAGACTTGGTATAGAGGCCCTACTTACTGGTCGCTGGGATAGAGCGCTTTCAGAACTGCTTCGTTTCTCCATTTAGAGGAGACTAAAATTAACCCTTTGTCCATTAAAAAAAAACCTTTCCAATTTAGAACATTAAATGGGGACTGAAAAGATTGCTCAGTGGTTAAGGACAGTGGCTACCCTTCTAGAGGACTTGGCTTTGATTCCCAGCACCTACCTGGTCACAACTGCCTGTAACTCCAGTTCCAGGGGAATCTGATGCCCCCTTTTAGCCTCCTTGGGCACCAGGTATACAAATGCACATGTGAAGGCAAATCACCTATATAAATTTGAGAGAAAAAAAGAGTAATCTTATGTGATCAATGAGTTCCTCTTCCATTACAGGATGTAAAGCCTAAATAAATGTATCACTTTCTCATCATGCTATACTCTAAAAATTAAAGTGGGCATTGTTAATTTTGATCTCTTCATGTCACTGTTTTTTTCCCTGTAAGGATGTCATCTTAACCCTGCAAGAGAAGCTATCTATCAAAGGCATTGAGCACTTCTCTCTCATGCTGGAGCAGAGAATTGAAGGGGCTGGCACCAAGCTGCTCTTGCTTCATGAACAAGAGACACTCACTCAGGTCTGTGATGTATCCCCCAAGAATGCTGCTGCTGCTGCTGTTGGAAACAGCGTCTGTGGTGTCTCAGGATGGCTTCCCTCTTGTCCTCTCCCTGTATCTTCTCTATGCCCTAGGTCCTCTCTGAAGGAAACACTGCCTTTATAATGAATGCATTTGATGCCTCAAGGAGATGGTCCATCTTTTGCCAGTCTGTCATAGATTTTTCAGTTGATCTTTCAGATTTGTCATTCAAAGGCCAGGCATATACTGGAATGTAGTGCTGCAGAGTGACATTTTCTGTTTCTACAATGGCTTCTTTGCTTGTTTTGATCTCTAGTCTCTTCAAAATCATTAAAACCACAATTGTTTCTGAAAGTATGTAGAATAAGTCAAAGTCATCTTTGTTGTCTTTGGTTCAGGATACATACTCAAAACTATTTTTGGAAGCCTGCATTCACTGCTTTAGTCCTGCCCATTGTGAATGTGATCTATCTATGTGCCCCAATTCCTTGTTCCCAAGATTCCACCCCATCTGTTCTCTGTGGAGACATGCCAACTATTTGCTGCTGTATCCAACATACAACCTTCACTTGTCTTAACTTCAAACAAGCTGAGCATTTTGGTTGAATCTTTAAGTATCCACAAAGTCTACTTGCTTAGGAAAGTTCATTGAGAGATGGCCCTAAAGAGAGGGCATGAGGGGACATGGGGGGACAGCTGAAACTGAAGCAGAAAGTTCCCACCAGGAGAATAGAAGGACAGAAACTATCATACTAAAGTTCTTCTTATTTGATGCATACTTAAAAGTAGATATCTTGGGGCTGGAGGGATAGCTCAGCAGTTAAGAACATGGTCTGCTTTTCTAGAGGACCCAAGTTCAATTCCCAGAACCCACATCAGTTGGTTCACAACTATCTAGAACTCCAGATCCAGGGCATTTAACACCTCTGGCCTCTTCAGGCCCCTGAGCTCACATACACATGCATAATGAAACATGAAAATAATTCTCTAAACAAAAATCAAGAACTAGTACTCCACACATCTGTTCCCTTGAATCACCTTATTCCTTTGACATAATCCAATGGGATGCAATGAATTAGAAAAGTTCCCATGCATTTTGATTTCTGTTTCTGTATCTAAACATGGCCTATGATGTTCATCAAATTTAAATCTATGTAAGGATTTTTATAGTCACTTGCAAAAATACCACATAGCAAAATACTCTTAGAAATGGATGGCTTATCTTATGGAATGTCATAGGGAAACTGCCACTTATATTCAGAACCTCTTAAGTGAAAGCTATCTAACTGAAATTGTGTCTAAGTTCCCCTAGAGGTAGAACTTTAGCCAAAGACTTGAATGTGTGGAAATTCCATGAGAGATTATGAAAAAAGGTGAGAGGGGTTGGTAAATGGGCATGGGGCAAATTGGGGGGTCAGTAAAAGTGGCTCATCAAGACAGTTTCCACCGTGTGACCTGGAGTCCCGTCCTACCAGGGAGCTCTGAGCAACAACTTAGAACACTTGTCAGGGGCACTGCCCCTGGAGATGTTGAGCAAGCACTTGGTCTGTCATTTGTGATGGGCTATGCCTGAAGACTCTTCAAACTCCTGAGCCATCAAACGTTCACAGGTACATGTAGTAAACAACTTTCAGCCTACAGCAGTAAATGACAGCAAGAGGTGGGCAGCCCACCTCTTCCTGAGTCTAATGGAATGTTCCACCACTTTCTTTTTCTCTTCATGGTTCTGCTCAAACTTCTGCTGATTATGTGGGAACCATTATGGTGATTTATGTGAACGAAGATTCAAAATTTTTTCTGATCTTACATATCCAAAACTTAAGATTAAATGGATTAAATAGCTTGAAAGAAAACAGTTGCCTACTTTTGAATCATCCCATACAATAGAGCCATTGCAGTCTCAGAAGATATGAGTTTAAGTCATGTCGCTGTGTGTATATGAACTCTTGTCATCTTTCCTGTGCTTTCTCTTTCCTTTCCCAGCCTCCCCTTCAAACCTTCCTAGAACAAGTCCCTGTATGTGCAAACCCTTACATCCAAGTCTGCTTCTAGGAACCCCAGTCTCACACAAAGGCACATGTGAAGATTTTGTTGATATAGAAAGAAAAGGAATTTTGATTCTGTGACTTTAAGCCCTTTGTTAGCCAGCACTGATGGATTCTTAAATGATGAGTTGGCTCTTCCAGGTGACGCAGAGGCCCAGCTCCCATAAGATGAGGTGTCTTTTCCGAATCAGTTTTGTTCCCAAGGATCCCATTGACCTGTTAAGAAGAGATCCAGTTGCTTTTGAGTATCTCTATGTTCAGGTAGGTAAAATTTTGTGATTGTTCTATATGAATGTAGAGGTGCATGATTGGCCTCCTCAATATTTTTTTTCTTTCCATGCTCTCCTAAGCTTGATGAATCATAAAATAAATAGCTCTTTTAATTTTCACATTAGATTTTGAAAGAATTCATTACTCCCATATAGGTCGCAAGAATGGTGATCTACATCCTCCACCCAGATTTTACCCATTGTTAGTATTTTCTCCTATGTACTTGATATTTAAAGCAAGCACATACTAGTCTTTTTCATCACAGAAATGTATACATAGACATATCCTTTTTCTACAACACATGAAAGCTAGTCTCTTGCATCATGTATTATTTTTACTTCAAATAATATGTATTTTCCAATAACATGAACAATTTCTTATATAAACTCTGTTCAATTAACAAAATCAATAAATGAGATATCAATGTTTGTTCCTTATCTCCTCTTTTATCTACGTCCACAATGATGCCTGCTGCAACCAAGTGTCATTTTTTTTCTGGAATACAATTCACTGCGGAATCTAATTTTGCATGTAGTTTAATTATCTTGTGCCTTTAGTGTCCTTAAATCAGTGCCATTCCTTATCCCCCTTCTGTGACATTTGTGACATTGAGTTTTAAGAAGTACTAATCAAATATTTTACAGAGATATTTCCATTTGGGTTTCTCTAGTAGGTTCTTATGATTAGATTGAAGTTAGGAATTTGCAAAGAATGATATAAGTGATATATTCTTCTCAGTATAGCATGAGGAGCCACACGGTGCCAGTTTATCCCTTTAATTGTGAGGCTAACTTTGCCTCTTATGTGGGTTGTGTCCTTGAACAAATTAATCACTTTTCTTTTATAATGAGTAAGAAATTTGCAGCAAGTCATTTGTGACTTTTATCATCTTATATTTCATCAAATTGTCACCCACTAATTTTTATTAATAGTATTAATTGGTGATTCTTACTTGAATCTATTGTTATCATGCTGATTTAAAATAACATGTCTAATCTCATTATGTCTCTCTTCTATGATCAGTTGGCATACTATATATATATATATATATATATATATATATATATATATATATATATATGAGTTGTCCCCTCTCCAAATGTTTATTCATTCATTTAGGTACTTAAATTCCTCTAAAACTTTGTGATAATAATTACATTGGAATTAATAATTTTCAGAATTTTAAGAATCTAAGATATATATGTGTGTGTGTGTTTGTGTGTGTGTTTGTGTGTGTTCTCTAGATTGCCTATCTTCTCCTTTATTCTGGAATATAATTATTCCCAAAATAAAACTTCCAGGGATGAGTATGATGAGTATTTGGAATTATTTGCCCCAGAGGAAATCTTTTGATATAGATAATATATGAATAAGTTTATGTGATTCAATATTTGGGAGCTGTTCCTGCATTTTGGGGAATCTATAATATTGTGCTCACTAAAATTTTCCAATGCAATTGGAACAAACTAATAACCTATTTACTGGAGCTGAAGAAATAACTTAACTGTTAAAAGTTTTGGTTGCTCTTCCAGAGCACCTAGAATTGATTCCAGCATCTAGTTGGCAGCTGACAACCTCCTGTAACTCCAGTTCCAAGGAAACTAACGACCTCTTCTGGCCTTTGTGGGCACTGAATACATGTGGTACGTTGACATACATGTAGGGAGAACAGCCACACACATAAAAGTAAAATCTCGAAAACGAATCTATTTGTTTAATGTATAGTACACAGTAATAGAAACACTCAAAGTGTCTATAAACATGTATTTGACATTGATATATACAAAAAAGAAAGAAAAACAAATAGCCAAAAGAAAGTAGATATAAGGTGAAAGAGAAACATGTGGCAAATTAGAAATGTTGGTGTCAAGTGGCAATAATACAGAGAGACCAGTAATGACAACAGAGAAAGAAGAAGCAGAGCATGCTACTACATTCTAGTCCACAGGGATCATCAGAAAAGAATCCACTAGGTCTCCCTACCTCTGTGGGTTTGGGACAAGACTATTTTTTTTTAGCTGGAGAGTGTGATTTATTCTCATGAACACAGCCCTGCATCTCCAAGACAAGTCCAAACCTGTTCAGTGTACGTACCCTATTTATCAAAAATAATTTTAAATGCATACTGCATTTCCCAACCTGAACAGTGAGACCACCATGTTCTGGGATTTCTTGGTGGTAAATTTAGGTTACATGCACCCCATAATTAGCAACAGTAGCCTCTGTTCCCCAATAGATCAGGAAACCAAGGCAACTATGACTGAATGAAACAAAGTGCAATCCTCAGCTGGTTGGTTATTGCATCTTTTCTATATTCCTGCTGAGCATTATTCAGAGGCTAGGTCACCTCAACTAAGACCTTGTGCTACAATTATTACCTAGTTAGCTACTAATGAATAGCTCCAGGTACCTGTTAGTATAAAGCTGTAGACAGTGAAATGCAGGTATGGGTTGTTTTCTATAATTACATTCTCATCTTGATAACAGGATGGTGCTTTAAAACCATTCAGCTTCTGTTTAAACACCACAAGAAGTCCACTGCCTTTGTAAAGGAAAAAAAAAAAAAAAACACGGCTGTGCTTATTCTAAGGAAAGGAGACAAGGAGCAACTAAAGCTGATTATGTTGTGTTTAAGGCATGTTTGCTCAAATCGAATGCATGGAGAGTTTTCTTATTTGAAAGACATCTTTTCTACCTGGGGACTGGCCTCAAAATGCAACAACCTGTCTGGAGAGCTTGCCTGGGGACTGAAAGAAAAAGACTGATGATGTTTCTGTTTTCCTGCTTGGCCTTTCCTGTAGGTGGTAGATTATCTACCTCCTAAAGGAATAGGCAGTGGGTGTGATACATAGCCATATACTGTGGGCAATGGAGACTAAAATCAAGCTACTATCATTTTATATATCCCCCTCAGAGACTAGGATATGAACATTTTTTGCTTCAGACTCTACTTGGAAATGACTGTATCACAGAATGTGTGGTATCTCTAAAATAACACATCTGTCTACTAGAAGTCAACAGGTCTCCTGTGTACCCATGTTGATTTTAAACTACTACAAAGATGCAATGAAATTGCCTGGAGAACAGAAGAGGAAGCAGAATCCACACATAGCACTTTACAAAACCAAAATCAATTTAACTTAGCAGGCTCCTAATGAGGAGAGTTACCATAGGGCAGAGGAAGCATGAAGATGCACGCCGATTTCAGTAGTGATAACATGTATTCATCTCTGAGTCATTAATGGCCCATGTGGGCTTTTACAAATTTTAGTATATATATTAACAGTAAACTCTTATAATCCAGACTGTTGTAATTCATAATGATAATATTCATACTTACACTTGTTCTATCCACTCTGTTCAGAAAAAAAAGTTGTTTATACCAATTAGTAAACAAGTTATAACTGTCAAGTCACCAAAACCTTGCCAAATATGTATTGTTTTACCCGTAAACATATATTAATTACAAATGAACTTTTTATAAGCCTACACTAGGTCCTGTTGGAACGACTACTTAGCAATTGCTACTATTCACTTGTGAGGCTGCATTTAATAATATATTTAAGAGTTATAAAATAATAATTACTCTCTCTCATACACATACATACATAAACACACACATGCATTCATGCATACATACATACACATGTACTTCATATTGTACATTTCCTCTGCAGGGTAACTAATTATATACTAATTAAGTGACTAATTGCCTTGTCAAGAGTTACCCAGGATTCTGCTATAATCCACATCTTTAATTACTGTTCTATTCCTGTGATGAAGCATCATGACATAGGCAACATTTTTTAAAGCATATAATTGGGGTCTTACTTATAGTTTCAATGAGTTCATGCTATCTGGTGGAGAGCATGATGGCAAGCAGACAGGCAGGCATTTTGTTGGAGCAGAAGCTGAAATTGAGAATGGCATGGGCTTTTGAAGCTTCAAAGCCTACCTACCCCTAGTGGCACGCCTACCTGAACATAGCCACACCTCCTAATCCTTCCCAAATAGTTCCACTAACTGACATCCAAATATTCAAATATATAAGCCTATAGGAGTCATTCTTATTCAAACCATCACAGAAAGGCACAACAGGGATGGAAAAACATGACTCTGGCCAGAGTTCTTAGGAAAAGTAACTATAATGGCTCATGTTTCTATCGCGCATCCCATTTTATGAATTAATCACCTTAAGGCTATCATGGCAATCTTAAGTAAGTTAGTGAGCTCTTAAGTCAATTGTTCTTAAGAATTCACCCATTTTTAGATAAAGGAAAAAAAACTCACATGTTATGGCTAAGCTAATTGCATTAGTAGTTGATAGAACCTACCATCAAATCTGAGCATTTATATCTAAATTCTATACAAAAAGAAAAGGGAAAAAAACACCTTCTGTTGTAAATTCGTATGCAGTAGCAGTCTTCAAAAAAGTTATTTGAAAAATGACTTCTCACAAAATAGATTCTGAGGTTAAGGCCAGAAATATCTCAGCCCATAAAGAACATGAGGACATGAGTTTGATCCCCAGAGCCCACATTAACCAAAAGTAAGACCTAGCAGCACATGTTTGCAATCCCAGTACCAGGGAACTAAAGACCGACAGATCATAGAAGCTTCACAGCCTGCTAGCCTAGCCTGGGAATTTACCTAGCCTTGGAAAATTTTAGGCCGGTGAGAGATCCTGTCTAAATATGTGTTGAGGAACAATATCTAAAGTTGTCCTTTTACCTTCATACACAAAGCATACATATGTATGCGTTCCAACAGAAAGCTCTAAAATTAAAACAAGTGCCCCCCTTTTAGTTTTCTGGAAACTATGCCTTGTTACAGTAGAGCAATCATTACATTGCTGTCAGAGTTTCCTGGGCCACATTTTGGGGGATACATGTTTGTGCATCATAAGCATGTGAACACATACTACATTCTGGGTTTCTAGTCTCTTAGAGGACTGTTTAAAGCAACCTATCTAGGCTAGAAACACCCTGGAGCCATGTTTGACTGTCTCAAGCACTGTGCCTGATTGTTAAAACAAAAATAAACAGAACAAAGTGGCAGCTTTAAATCGTTTATAAGGTGGGGTGGGAAAGGTGTGCCCCAAGCTTACTAGGTTCTGCTTCTTGACACTTTAAATATGAGCTTCTGGTTATTCCAGCAAGCTTTAAGGGAAACAAACATGAAAGACACTATTAAGGGTAAATTGGGAGCAGTTGACTGAGAAATGTACATCTATTCTACAAACATATATATGATACAAAGCATAAGATCCACTAAGTATGCAATGTTTAAGCATTACATACAGAAGCCATGCAATCGTACGTAGACCTAAGTTCATAAAAATCAGTATGTGAGGTATTTACTAATGTACTTCTCTTAAAAAGGAAGCAAAAAATACAGCATTGTTTCCCTTTGATGGCTATTTAATACAAAATACATTAAAGAATACAATAAAGATGTAGGAAAGGGGATATTTTTTCTAGACCCAGAATCCAGTTTCCAGTATAAAAATCAGTCAGCACATACACTGAATCTGCTTACATGTTCTGAATGTTTCTTCTGCTCTCAGCTCAAACTTTGCTCCTAACAAGAGAGAGGAATATAGTATTTAAGCCTAGTCTCTGTGGTTACATGGAACCTTATCATTTTATAGCACATGCTTAGCTACTTTGGTTGACAGCGATGCTATCTGGGGATATCACACAGGCTGGCCTTCATTATGATGGCTTGAATACGAATGGTTCCTAGAGGCTCATATATTTGAATGCTTAGTCCCCAGTTGGTGGAACTGTTTGGGGAAGATTAGGAGGTTTGTCCCTGTTAGAGTTGGTTTGACACTGAAGGTAAGCTTTGAGCTTTCAAAAGCCCACACCATTCTCTCTCTACCTGTTAACTCTCTGCCTCCCCCTTTTTAATAAAGATGTAAGGTCTCAGCAACTGCCCTAGCACCAGGCCTGCCTGCCTGCCTGCCTGCCTATCTGCTGCCATGCTCCCTACCATGAAGATCATGCCCTCTCCCTCTGAAACTGTAGCACCCCTAATAAGTCCATCCTCCTATAAGTTGCCTTTTCCTGATCCTCAGGAAATCCACAGAAAAGTTACAAGATATCCACCTACCCCAGCCTTACAAGTAGTTGAATCTATAGGGTGTAACACTATTCTTGGCATACATTTTGGCCCTAGCCACAAATTCTACAACTTGAACAAACTAATTCCAAGAAATGTGGACTAATGTCCACATGATTACACATTTGAAATGGGAGGACTGCAACTGTTGAAATGGATGAAAGGTTTTAATAGATACCCTCATAGTACTCACCAATGCCCTATGATAAAGCATTTGCACATATCATGTAATCCTCAAGCAGCTCTAGTGACATGGTGCCTATCAGCCCCACTCACAAATAAATAGATGACAAGAGTTCAAATAAATGCTAATGTTTCAAACACAGTAGCTATTGATGGCAAAGCTGGGATGGTGAATCCAAGTACCACATAAAGTAAGACTAAGAATAACATACATACATTTTTAGAAGTACACTCACAGCTACCAAGTACTAGTCAGGAGCTTCACATTGTTAACTATTTTATTCCTCACAACACCCTGTGGTTAAAAACCAACACTCCATTAAAGAAAGGAAAACTGAGGCTCCATCAAGTTAGGGATTTGTATAAAAAAGAATGAAGAATTTTAGGAGCCAGGATTCCAAGTCCAGTAGCAGCGTAGCTTCAAACCCCACATTCCTCCACCAGTGTTTCCCTGTTCAGTTGCAGCACCTGTGTTTGGCAATTCCATCCCTAAATTCCTAATTATTTTTACAAAAAGCTAAATATTTAAATAACAGCTTGTTGGTGACTGTTAAATGTTTTGTGTGGTCTCTGTGTTTGTGCAATTAAATACTGACTCGGCTCCAAGCAGCACTGTGGAGATGTTTCCACATTTAGCCTCAGTGCCTTAGAAGTGAAGGTTGAAACACTGGGGAATGGTTGTCACCTGTTCCTCTAAAGGCAGCAGAAGGCAGCTCATGCTCTGACCAACTGCGCCCTCTGCTGTTGTTTTCACAGAGTTGTAACGATGTCGTTCAGGAGCGATTTGGACCAGAGCTGAAATATGACATTGCCTTGCGGCTGGCCGCGTTACAAATGTACATTGCTACTGTCACCACCAAACAGACGCAGAAAATCTCCCTCAAATACATTGAGTAAGTGTTCACACTTGGTGTCATGAGATGCTGCGGGTTTTTCTTTACTCATTTGTATCTGTTTGCGGAATTCATCTTGTTCATGGCAGATTATTTGTAAACTAGTGGCAACATAATCCAAATATTTTGTCTTTTGTAATAGAAGAGATGCATTCTTGCAGTCAAGGTGAAAAGCATTATACATTACAAATGATGTATAAGCCCCAGAATGATGGTTCACTCCTGTCATCCCATCAACTTTAGTGATAGAGCATACTGAGGCAGAGGGCTTGCCATGAGTACCTGAGCAGCCAGGACCACAGAGCAACATCTTGTCCTAAAACACCAGGAAAAGGAAACAAGCCAAGGTAAACAAATTACAGGCTTAGTGATACAGGCCTCTAATTTCAGCTGAGGCTGAGGAAGGAGAATCCCAAGTTCTAGGATTAAAGAGTGAGTTCAAGGCTAAGCAGAATGAGGGGAACAATGAGGGTGAGCACATTCAGCACACAGGAATTACTTCAAAAATAAATGGGTAAACTGCGGTACATAACAATTAAGTTGCTCACTACTTTCCCTGGTCCCATAACAGGCGTAGTGCTGGGGCATGGTTAAAACCCAAGCAGTGGGACTACTCTTTTGCCTTAGTTTACGTGATAGACTGAATTGTTTATGGAGCCTACTTTGGCTTAGCCATCCCTAAAAACTACACCAATCAAAGAGAGAGCTAATGCAAGAAGAAGAGAGGATATTAATTCCATGTAGTAGAACTGAAAAGAGAAACAAGTAAAGGAGCTACTGAGCTCCAAATCTGACTTCAGGATCCTGACGTGAGATATCTAGTTAAATGGAGATTTAGCTTTAAATAGAGGGCCAAAGGTGTCTGTAACTCAGCAGTCTAGGCAAGGTCTGGTCCTGCCCACCGCTGACTCATCCTGTCTGCTCTCTGCTGTACAGGGTTGAGATAAATTGTTCAGACTGTGTGAAATTCCTTCTTAGGAGGCAAGTTCCTCCTCTGGATGGCACTAAGCTTCAGCCTTTGTCTCCTTCCAGCCCGAAACTCCTGGAATAATTCCATTTCCGAGGGGTTCCTTTGTCTTAATAGCTGGGTAGCACAAAGGATGGACACGATGATCTCTTTGGAATCCCTCCTCTATTGCCAGGGTGGTTGGAGCAGCAGTCCTCAACCTGAGTGTCATGACCCCTTTAAGGCATCAATGACCCTTTCACTAGGGTTGCCTAGGACCACCAGAAAACACAGATATTTACACTACGATTCATAGCCATAGCAAAATTACAGTTATGAAGTAGCAACAAAAATGATTTTATAGTTGGGGTTTAACTATAAGTTTAACATTAGGAACTGTGTTAAAAAGCCACAGAATTAGGGAGGTTGAGGGCCATTTTTATAGAGGGACTTCTTGTGAATTGTCTTCACAGCATTGTCCAAGTAATGTCAGATGTTGGGCCTGGTGGCTCACACCTATAATCCTCCCACTGAGAGAGTATTAGGAGAATCACAAGTTTGAAGCCAGCCTAAGGTATATAATAAGTTCTTGTAAATAAAAGGGGGGGGATAATCTGGAGGATGACTCCATAGTTAAAAGCATTTGCAGCTCTCGCATAGGACCCAAGTTTAGTTCCTAGCACTCACGTGGTGATTTACAGCCAACTGTAATTCCATTCCCAAGCCGAACTGGTACCCTCTTCTGGCGTCTCTGGGCAACAAGCATGTGTGCGGTGCACATACAATAATAATGCAGGCAAAATAGTCATACACATTACATCTTAGAAAAATAAAAGGAATGCCACAACCATACTGCCTTGGTATCTGGATCCAGGAATAGGGGGAGAAGAAAACTGTGAAGTGGCTGGCAAAAATGTCACACATCGAAGTTGTCTCTGTGAATCACAACTTGTTTGTAAACTCTGAATGCCTTCTCTTGCTGAGTATGCCATTTTACCTACCACCAGCATCCCTCTTTGGCCCAGAAAGATCCTCTTTCCTTGGAAAATGGATGGTTTGTATTGCCTCCAGCTGATGATGAATATATTTAAGAGTAATTCTTTAAAAGGAAATGCTCACTCTCTCAGCAAGAGATACACTAGCCTAAAGCAAACACCACTTCATCCTGGCAGCTCTTTATGCTAATGAAGAACTGGTGTGTCAGAACTTTATAGCCAGATTGAAATCATACTTCCATGCCATTCTAAAATCCTTGGATTTCTCCTGATCTGCACTCAAAACATGGATGGATGACTATAATCCCACTTTCCCAAGGCACTTTCCCAGAGGCATTTGTAAAGTACCATGATGCCACACTAACTAACCTAGGGGCTGGCTTGGGAAGGAATAGAGCTCCAATTTGCTACCCCAGAGCCACTGTTCTGTCAACTCCCAATTTACCCACTGCCACGTAAATGATAAAAATCCCTCCCATGTGATTCAGTTCCCTGAGTGGTCAGTCTCCCTTCCTGTGGCATATATATAGTGACTAGCCAGAGAGACTGCCCGCTCACAAACAAGTCTCATATTAACTGGACACATTCATGTGTGCCTTTTCCTATGGTCTAAAATTCTTAGGTACAGATAAACCTGGTGGATGTTTGAAATACTACCTATTCAGCCTGAGAACATACTCATAAAACTGAAATGCAGCTGGGTGGTTGGGAATGCAGTCTAGTCACTAGAGTGCTTGCTGTGTAAGCATGAAGCCTAGAATTAACCCCCAGAACCTATACTTATAAAGCTAGCCATGGCATATAATGCCAGCACTGGGGAGGCAGAGACAGGTGGATCCCTGGGACGCACTGACCAGCCAGCCTAGCTTAATCAGTGAAGTTTAGGTCAGTGAGAGACCCTGTCTTTAGAAAACTAGCACACCTTTCTGCCCCCTACTGTCTGTCCACTTCTTAACAATGGAACATTGTGCAGACCATAACCTCTCAGAGATAACTAGCTTGACTAGTAGTCTTGTGGTCTGCAACCATGTTGGCGGCAAGCAGTTCTTTAACCAAATATTGATTGAGTGTTGTATATAACATCTGCATCAGATAGTCGAAAACACTAATTTGTATAAAATATAATCCTGACCATCAAGAAACTTGTGATCTGAATATAAAAATGAGACATAAAGATATGCTAATAGAAGAACACACGTCCAAGAATATCTGGACAGCACTAATTAATCTTTATGGGTTAAGTGGGGGTTGGGGACAGCAGGTGAGTAGGGAGGTGATGAATCTGAGAAAATGAGGGAGCAGGTAGCACTGTGATCAAAACATATTGTAAAAAAGCTCCCAGAAAACATATTTTAAAAGACATAAAGATATGAAAAAATGGTCATTTAAGATAATAATACTTGGCTAAGGGCACTTAGCCAGCATGAATGAAGCCCTGGGTTCCTGCACAAGCACTGCCCTCCAAATACATATAAAGTCCTAAGGTCTACAACAGTGTTGGTAGCAATCAGTTCTTTTACCAAGTATTGATTGAACATTACATGTAGCATTTACATCAGAGAGTAGGTTGTATAGACACCCTTTCAAATGAAAGCCAGTTTTATCTGTATAAATTTATGTGTGTGTTATAATATATATAACATGTGTGTTATATATGTATTTTACTATCTTTATTTTGAATATACCCTTTCCTTTATTCTTCTATCATGCATT
Organism: Apodemus sylvaticus; assembly: GCF_947179515.1. Lineage (NCBI taxonomy): Eukaryota > Metazoa > Chordata > Mammalia > Rodentia > Muridae > Apodemus > Apodemus sylvaticus. The sequence goes on from NC_067495.1 coordinate 24,425,636, forward strand.
ACATCCCTACCACAGCCTCTCCTACTTTTCTCCTCCCAGTCTCACCCCCACCTCCTCTCTCCCCAAGATCCACTGCTCCTCCAATGTCCTTCAGAAAAGAGCAGGCCTCCAAGTGATATCAAGCCAATGCAGCCTAACAAGATGCAATTAGACTAGGCACAGTGGGCAGTGGTGGCGCACACCTTTGATCCCAGCACTTGGGAGGCAGAGGTAGGCGGATTTCTGAGTTTGAGGCCAGCCTGGTCTACAGAGTGAGTTCCAGGACAGCCAGGACTACACAGAGAAACCCTGTCTCAAAATATCAAGACTAGGCACAACCCCTCATATCAAGGTTGAACAAGGCAACCCAGTAAGAGGAAAGGGTCCTGAGTGCAGGAAAAAAAGAATCAGAGACACCTCCATTGCCACTGTTAGGAGTCTCACAAACACAAAGTTTTACAACCATAACATATGCACAGGACCTAGTGCAGATCCGGGCAGGCTCTGTGATTGTCACTTCAGTCTCTGTGAGCCCCTAAGGGTCCTGCCTTGTTGACTGTGGACTCTGTGGTACCCTTGACCACTCTGTCTCCTACAATCCTTTTTCCCCCTCTTCTGTGGAGTTTCCTGAGCTCTCCCTGTTTGAGTGTTGGTCTCTACATCTGCTTCCATCAGCTGCAGGTAGAGGCCTCTCTGATGACAATTGCCATAGGTACCAATCTACAAGTACAGCATTAGGAATCTTTTCATTGACTTTTTTTGGTCAGTTGTGTTTGGTTCTATCCTAGGTTTCTGAGCCCTAGAAATCTTTGTCTCTGTCTCTGTCTCTGTCTCTCTCCCTCTCTCTCTCCCTCTCTCTCTCTCTCTCTCTCTCTCTCTCTCTCTCTCTCTCTCTCTCTCTCTCTGTGTGTGTGTGTGTGTGTATGTGTGTGTGTGTGTATGTATGTATGTATATATATATATATATATGTGTGTGTGTGTGTGTGTATACACCTGTATATGTGTGTGCATTTTAAAATAAAGACACAAATAGCCCTAAAGCATGTGCAATAAATGAAGACAGCAAGTACAAGCTGAAAAAGGTTAAAGAAAATATATTTCAAATATCTTGTTATAGAATGTATTTAAAAGACTCAGAAATGGGTTAAATAAAATGTCTCTTTAATGTCCAGTGTTAGTGTTCTTTCTATAGAGTGAATAATATGTATGTTTGCTTTTAAATTTGAATCTTAAATTTGAAATCAATGCTCCAACAGTATGTTCCCTGCATGTCAATTAAAATTTGCCTCCCTGTCCATTTGTTCCAACAAACAGCAGAGTGTCATTTGGTTGTATGTAAGTCATCATCATCATAAGAACAAGGAATGAAAGATGTGCTTTCTGTTGTAGGAAAGAATGGGGACTAGAGACTTTTCTTCCATCTGCTGTGCTGCAGAGCATGAAAGAGAAGAACATCAAGAAAGCTCTCTCCCACCTTGTCAAAGCAAATCAAAACTTGGTACCACCGGGTAAAAAGGTATCCCTGTTAGATCTTAATAGAATGGAGTATTTTTAAGGAGAAAAGTTTGCATGCATTTAAGAACTTATTTAAAATTAGCCCACGAAGAAAATACTTGGCACACTGTATTACAGAAAAACCTCATACACTATTTGCCTATGTCTAAATGGAACAAAAAATACTAATCCTTCTGGAAATCTATTTACTTCTTACAAGGTGGAAACTACTTATATGGGTTAGGAGGCATGGGGTAGTCACATGAGAGAATTTCTGAGGCTTTGCAACTAGGGGATCAAATCACAAGATAATTGTACATTTTCATCCTATGACTGGTTACTGCTCAGACCAGCTTAAATGCAAAGTACTCAGTAAGGGGCCCTGAAGGCCAGTTACTGTGTTCATTACATTAGGATTATCTCCCAGGGAGCTGTTGACATTTGGTAAGAGGCTGTTCCTTGCTAAAGTATGAGGGCGTTGTATTGGACATTGTGAGATGAAGAAGCATCCTCCTCTGTACTGGCCAGCTAATAGTGTCACTCTGCCCTTAATTATTATTAAAAATATGTCCACATATTGCCATGGATGCTCTAAGAAACAAAATCACCACCATCACCACTTAGAACCATTGCATTAAATCCTACTTTGGAAAGAGAAAGAAAAGTTATCTCTGTCACTCATCATTAGTGTTAAAATCTTTGTATTCATTTCTGTTTTTATTAAGTAAGAGAAGCACAAAGACCATTTAAAAGTATTCAGTTGGTCAGAAAAAAGAAAGATGTGGTTGAGAAGTAATAAAAGAGCAAAGATTCCAGTAAGTAAAAAGACAAGGAGTCTTAAATCTCTAAGCCTATAAAATGGGAAACAACCTAAGTACGCACTGGAGCTGATATAGGCTGTTGAAACTTGTCTGACCTCAATACAAATCACCACCCATGTGGGTAGTTCTTTGGTCATGGTATCCTATTTTCTGTCATTTTTATAAGGCTTCACCCCATAAACGTTTTTTTAAAACATATAATCAAGTTCAGTACACTCTTGGACATACTCTCTTTCCCAGTTGCGATGGAAAATGTCCCCTATCACCTCACTGTGAGCACTCAGTTTCAGAAAAATAAGAAGATGCCATGGGTCAAGAGTTTTACAATTCCCAGTGCTGGGGAGATGGCTCAGAGAGTGACTTCTTGCTACACAAGCAGGAAGACCTGAATTCAATCCCAGATCCAATGGAATGGTGTTGCATGTGCATGTGCTGGCTAATACTTGTAATCCCAGTGCTGGGGAGATGGACTGGGGCTCACTGGCCTGCCAGCCATGAGCTTCAGGCCTATGAAATACCATCTCAATAAAATAAATAAATAAAGCAAGGCTCTCAAGGAATCACATGTGATATTCTCTGTCCTCCATGCACACATACACTCATATACATGCCACCCTCATATACATGTACACACACAGACACATGCACACACACACACATTCATAGTTCTCTTACAGAAGCAATACGATTTGAATCTTAATATTACATTTCAGTCCATCATCAGAAAACACAGGATATACCAACATACTGCCCTTCCTACTGAAGAGGCTTTCTCATACCCCATCTCCCTAGCAATAAAAGCATCCATTTGGGCTAGAGGTGTAACTCAGTTGGTAGAGAACACAGAGCACTGGATTCTACCTCAGCACTGCATGCATTGGGCATGGTGGCACATACCAGTAATTCCAATATCCCAGAGTTGACAGTAGAAGGATCAGAAGTCATGTGCCTTTATTTCCACCGTAGAACATGTTGCATCCATTGAAACCCACATTTGAATTTCCTTTTCTCTCCTCAGCTTTCTGCACTACAAGCTAAGGTCCACTATCTCAAGTTCCTCAGTGACCTGCGGCTGTATGGGGGCCGTGTATTCAAGGCAACATTAGTGGTAATTTCATTTTCTTTATTTCTGTCTGGAACCAGGGACCTGCCAAACGTCAGAGAGAACAGGCTGTATTCAAGGACTTGTCCTGGATAATAAACACAAAGAAGCTAGGAATCTTTCTTTGTTTTCTGTACTAACAGATTTCACCACAGTCTGAACAATCTAGATAGCATTGCTTTAGCAGCCTTGAGGGGGAAATGGAATCAAAAGACTCTTAAGGATGGTGTCTTGTCAATCACTAAGATAGAAGGGGGAAAAGCCCTTCTTACTTATAAAAGCTTTTGATGTGTATAAATATATTGTATCATGATAACATTTACTTTCTACATTATTCATAATTTATCAGCACCTCCATATACTCATATATGAGTTCACCTAATTGGATAATTTAATGCAATGTAACCCATAAAACCTTCCCAAAGAAAATATTGTGATCTTATGAAAACAGTGTTTCAGGCTGAGAGTTAGATAATGTTTCAGAAGTCCAGGCTTTCATATATTCTGTCATTCTCTTTCCTCAGCAGGCAGAGAAGCGCTCAGAAGTTACTCTTCTGGTTGGTCCCCGGTATGGCATAAGTCATGTCATAAACACCAAAACCAATCTGGTGGCTCTTTTAGCTGACTTCAGCCATGTCAACAGGATTGAAATGTTTACTGAAGAAGAGAGCTTGGTGAGGGTGGAGTTGCATGTGCTAGATGTGAAGGTGAGCCTATTGAATGTTGACCCATGGCACTGGCTTGAGCAACTCATTTCTGATAGCCCTGATGGCACTCACCAAGCATGAAAGACTGAATGTGTTCAGGACCTCAAAGATGCCACACATTGTGAAAAAAAAGTAAATAATACATTCATACAACTCTATTCTAGGTGCTCTAGTCCTTATTAAATCTCTGTGATTTGGGGATAGGTTGTTGTTATATTTCTTTAGGCACAGTTTCTCCATCTATGCACAAAAAAGCAAGTTATATCATTTATCAAGCCCTTCTGTCTGTAGAATACTGAATCATATAATGCTAGGGAGAATCACTCTTTCTAGAGTGGATTACTCCAATGGAAAGTCAGTGAGAGTTCCTCCAGCTCTTTAGAATTCTCATTCATTCTCTTTGGTTAAATTGGGATACCCAGCCCCAACACCAGGCCCACTCTGGCAGAGTTGGAGGAATGGATTCAGGAACTCTGGGATGATGGTCAAGTGCTTCTTCAGAGCAAATCAGAATGCACCAGCACGTTCTACAGCAGGAACATGTTACCAGGACACAGCGTGGAAGCCCCCATATGTCACCTGTGCACATGGGATGCCATGACCTTAATCCAGATGGCTCCAATTGACTTCTTAGTCAGACACAAGTGTGGCAAGATCCTTGGAATGCCTATCCCAGCTCATGTCCCAGGGTGCTGGGAGAAAGCCACATTATAGGGAACAGGCAAAATGGATGTGAGCTGGATGTCATCAACTAGTAAACGGAATAGTATGTCCCAAACCAAAATGAGTGAGGAGACCCAGCAGATGGCCTCATACCTAAACGGATTGGCTGGCTTAGAGACTGAACAAAGATGGCAATTCAGGTAGAAAGGACAGTTGGGGATTTTGAATAGGAAACGTTGTTCCAATGACCAGTGTCCTCCTCCTGAGAGTGAGAAGTGGATATCCACTCCTTTGCTGTCTTGGCCTCATTTGTTGTCTGCTTTGTTTCTGTTCCAACTTTCTGCCTCCTTTCCTCTTTCTTTCAACTAGAACACATCCCTCCAAGCCAATGACAGTGACTGTGCCCTCTGCACTTCTTTCCACACACCAAGATACTTGGCCTCTTAGGAGATCATTGTTTCCAGTTTGAGCAGTGTCTCTTCCCAGCTCTTGGCTTCAGCTTGCATTTGTATAAACTGACACCTTCTTTTAGAAACATCCTTTTCTTGGGTCTCTTTGGTACTCCCCACCCAGTTATAGTCAACGTCTCGACTTGTGAGTTCTTTCTTGAATACTAATTCTTACCGAAGATGTCACATGTTAAAAGTACATATGCATGCATGTGTGCATGGAGTGGCTTTGTAGGCCAGGACAGATGGCATTGGCTCCACTGAAGCTGGAGTTACAGGCAATTATAAACAACCTGATGAAGCTGCAGAGAATCAAGCTCTTTTTTTTAAGTGGTTATTTTATTTATTTACATTTCAAATATTGTACCCTTCCCAGTTTCCCCTCCATAAACCCCCTATCCCATGACTCTCCCCCAGCCTCTACGAGAGTACTCCCCCATCCACCCACTCCCACCTCACCACCCTAGCATACCCCTACACTGGGGCATCAAGCCTTCACAGAACAAAGGGCCTCCCCTCCCAGTGATGCCAGATAAGGCCATCCTCTGCTATATATGTAGCTGGACCCATGAATCCCTCCATGTATGCTCTTTGGTCGGTTGGTGGTTTAGTCCCTGGGAGCTCTGGGTAGTCTGGTTGCTTGGTATTGTTGTTCTTCCTATGGTGTTGCAATCCCCTTCAGCTCCTTCAGTCCTTCCCCTCACTCCTCCACTGGGGTCACTATGCTCAGTCCAATGGTTCGCTCCAAGTATCCACATTTGTATTGGTGGTTCCTGTCTAAAGGAAAGCAAGCTCTTAACCAGAGTCACTTTTCCAGCCCCATGAATCTCAATTTTAATAATACCAAGATTTTGCATTGTAAGGCTTAAATTTTGGTAACTGAAATAACTTAGCCTTAACTATTACTCTTTAGACCATTAGATATGATAAAAGAAAACCCATGTTTCATGGGACTTGGTACTTGATTCATTCCAGAATGAGTTGGAAGGCAATTATAAATTCAGTCCATGAATTCCCATATGCATGGTGAGCACATGTGGACTCTGTTATGGTCACCTTTCGTGTTGCAAAAAAAAAAAAAAAAACAACAACAACAACAAAAAAAAAAAACTGGTGTGGTGTGTTCTTATTTGCTCTACAGAAAAGCTCACCCATTTTTTCTAACACCCTTGGTCTACTCCTACCATTCCTTCTTATTTCACAATATAGCTCAGGCTAGGTAGGTCCTCTGCTTCTCTTAGAGCTCTTCTGATGGTTAGTATCAGCTCTTCTGTGAAGGCAAAGTCTTTGAAATTTGTGTCGCCTGAATGTTTTCTTAGGTACCTTATGTTATCTCTGAAGTTATCCCCTGATTTCTGCTTCTCCAAAGGAAGAAGTATCTTCTTTTCCTTATAGTTCATAAGCACTTATAAGTACTTTAGGCAGGAAGACATTTTTTTTTTATTATTATTCGATATAATTTATTTACATTTCAAATGATTTCCCCTCTTCTAGCCCCCCCCACTCCCCGAAAGTCCCGTACGCCCCCTTCTCTTCCCCTGTCCTCCCACCCACCCCTTCCCACTTCCCCGTTCTGGTTTTGCTGAATACTGTTTCACTGAGTCTTTCCAGAACCAGGGGCCACTCCTCCTTTCTTCTTGTACCTCATTTGATGTGTGGATTATGTTTTGGGTATTCCAGTTTTCTAGGTTAATATCCACTTATTAGTGAGTGCATACCATGATTCACCTTTTGAGTCTGGGTTACCACACTTAGTATGATATTCTCTAGCTCCATCCATTTGCCTAAGAATTTCATGAATTCATTGTTTCTAATGGCTGAATAGTACTCCATTGTGTAGATATACCACATTTTTTGCATCCATTCTTCTGTTGAGGGATACCTGGGTTCTTTCCAGCATCTGGCAATTACAAATAGGGCTGCTATGAACATAGTAGAACATGTATCCTTATTACATGGTGGGGAGTCTTCTGGGTATATGCCCAGGAGTGGTATAGCAGGATCTTCTGGAAGTGAGGTGCCCAGTTTTCGGAGGAACCGCCAGACTGATTTCCAGAGTGGTTGTACCAATTTGCAACCCCACCAGCAGTGGAGGAGTGTTCCTCTTTCTCCACACCCTCTCCAACACCTGCTGTCTCCTGAATTTTTAATCTTAGCCATTCTGACAGGCAGGAAGACATTAATGAGAATTTCTTTCTTGTGCATTTCTTTGTTGTGCAGCCCATTACACTCCTTATGGAGTCATCAGATGCCATGAATCTGGCCTGTCTGACTGCTGGATACTACCGGCTGCTCGTGGACTCCAGGAGGTCAATATTTAACATGGCCAACAAGAAAAATGCAGGCACACAGGACACAGGTATTTTCTTTCTAAATTCATGATTCTCTTCCCATATACCCGTTGAGAACTTACCCCTAAATAATAACAATCAGTAACAGAATTCCATAGTAAAGTGCAATGCTTAAGATTGCTGATTCCAAGGGCTGGGTGAAGGATTCATGAGGTTAGGTGGGGACTTTCAGCAGCAGGATGAAGCGGCTTAAAGGGGGGGGGGGGGGTATAGGGGTTAGGTGAGTGTGGCTAGGCGGCGTGGGGGAAGGTGTCCAGGCGGGCCCTTGCCTGGGCACCTCTGCCCCTGAGGGACCACACACACACAGACATGGTATAGAATAGAGTTTATTCAGAATAGGGGATGGGAGTTAGTGGTAGAGAGAGAGAGGGAGAGAGAGAGAGAGAGAGAGAGAGAGAGAGAGAGAGAGAGAGAGAGAGAGAGAGAGAGAGAGTTGAGAGAGTGGAGGCCGGCCATGACCACGTGGAGGGGGGGGAAGAGCCCCAGGGGCAGAGAGGTAAGAGAGTATGGGAGAGCGGAGAGCAAAGAGAAAGAGGAGGAGCAAGTAGCCCCTCTTATAGTGGGCCAGATCTCTGGGGCGGGGCATACCTGGCCATTGTCAGGTAGGTGTGGCGTGGAGCTTAGACAGAATACCAACAGTGGGGAGGTGAGAAATACATTCCACACAAGCATGGGCACCTGAGTTCCAAGGGTCAGAGTGAACATAAAGCTAGATACATAATATGTGTCTGTTTCCCTGTGTCCATACAATAAGAGGGGCAGAGACGAAAGAAACCCTGTGAGTTTGTGGGCCAGCTAGACCGGAGTATCCAACTCAGCATCGAACAACAGAGATCCTGCCTTAATCACAGGAGAGGACAAGAACCAGAACCTAAGGTTGATCTTTGATCTCCACATGCATACCACCTCATATTCATGCCTGCATACACACACACACACACACACACACACACACACACACACACAAAAATTTTGGTAGCGTGCTTTCCTACCAAATATGACAGCCAGCTTTGGTGTTAATCCCCATTACTACCAAGAAGAAAGAAAAGATGAAGTTGTACCTATTAAAAAAAAATCTAACTTCCAAATATAACACAAAACCTTTATGTACTGGTGACATTAATTAACTATTAAAAATAAACATGCTGATTTATCCATTTCATCTGGAAAGTCACTTGGAAATGACAGAGGCTCATTTCAAAGGCAGTGGTTTTATTTCTGTGAAGTCTTGACAGTCTTTTCCTTTTCCTTCTCGTTTTTTCTTGGTATTTGCTCGTCACCTAGTCATATATACTAAACAGGAACTCCCACTAAGTTGCTGTCATGATCCTGTAGCTACATTTTTACTGCCTCACTCTTAAAATGGCCCAGAATTAAGCCCCCTGCTGTAGAGTTTTTCTTTCTTTAAAATCCTAGGCTAGAGATTTGACATCTTATAAACTCACTAAATTGTACTAATTTATGTATGTATCATGTATGTATTATGTATGTAAGTATGTATTAGGAATGCATGCTTGCATGCAAGCATTTAGTGAGACAGAGTGCATAGCCAAGTTAGTCTAGAACTAGCCCAGGCGGATCTCCAGTTATGGCCTTCCTTACTCATTCTCCAGAGTGATCCACGGTGATTCTCAGTGTGATCCACAACACCTGTTCTGGACGTAGACACTCTAGAAAGAACTGCTTTCACCCTGGGGCCATCTAGGCAAAGCTATCAGAGGTCACTCCAGCCACTTGACAGGAGAAAATACTCCCAGAGATGGGACAAGGAGGGCAAAATCTCTTATATTGGCTGTTGCACTGATTGCAAGTAATTATCATTTTTATGACTTTTTGCTTGAGTCTATCTATATTTTCTTCTGTCTTCAGTGGATGCCCAATAAAATGGCTGATAGAGACCACCATGCAAGTCAGAAGATGACACTATTAGAATTAAGGGTCCTACAAATTGGACTTCCTTTTTTTTATAAAAAAAAAATGAGAACGACAAGATAGACAGTGGCACACCTATAATCCAAGTGCCCAAGATTTAAACACTCTTAAATCACTCAGGATCTCTATGAGTCTGAGGGCACCCTGGCCTACCTAGAACATGTCAGGCCAAGTAGAGCTATAGAACAAGACTCTGTGTCAAAATAACAACAACAATAAAAGGATTCTAGGGCTTATGAGATAGCTCAGTGAGTAAATGCATTTGCTGCTAAACCTAAAATTCTGAATTTTCTTCTCTATAACCCATGTGGCAAAAAGAATGAACCACCTTTTAAAAGGGGTCCTCTGACCTTTACATTTTTACATGGCATATGTAAACACACACACACACACACACACACATTCATTGTCACTATCTCTAAGGGAGACAAAGGAAACATCCTTTTATTTTCAAACTGAACCCCAAAAAATAAATCTTTGCTGTAGTATGTAGACACAAGACTGTACATATACATTCATGTGATGTTTATTATTATAGTCAGGGTGAATAGAAGCAGTTTTAGCCATGGATAAGGGGCAGCCATACAAAAAAAAGAGAAAAAGAGAAGGGAAGATATACATGCTTAGAAGGCAGCTTTAACTTTCTAGACCAGTTTAAGTGGTATGGGTTTTCAAATTTCTCAAAGCTTGAGTTTCCTTATTCATATAATTTGGCTAAAATGTATCTTGAGAAGTAAAAAAAATTAGCAAAAGAATCTATGTATAATGTCTAAAATGATGTTCAGTGATTCTAATAATAGTCAGAGGGGGAAATAATACAAAAACTAACAATAAAATTTAAAGAAATGCAGAGGGGAGAGAAATACACAGAGGCAGTGAGAGGCTCTGAGAAATGACTAAAACTGATGAGAAAGGGCCCAGGATGTAGCTCATTAGTAAGCAATTCTGTGTCATGCACAAGGCTTTGAGTGCTATCTGCAGGGCCACATAACAAAAAACAGTAATTAAAAAGAGGAACATAATGAAAAGGAAGTTGTAAGTGCTACAGAGAGTTTTGTAGTGAACAGTTTTACAACCATGTTTTCATTGAGAGAGATTTACAACCATTCAACAATGACCTTTGAGATTCCAAAGAGCAGTTGGGCAATTTAATACAATCCTTTCACATTGAAAAACCAGAGTCTGGCCTTTTATTTTCAAATCATAAAGTTTACCCAGAAAAGAAAACCTTTTTTCCCCTGTGAGCTATTAAAATTGTACAGGTGCAAGGACAAAAGGAAGCCTACCACTCAAAAAAAATGGTTACGATACTTAGGCATTAGTACGGTCTAGTTGTTAGTAACACACAGAGTGATGTTCAGGTAAAAGTGGGAGGGAAAATGACTTCATTATTAAAGGCATTATCACTGGGAGAAAGATTAGACCTTTAGACCTTTAGCCTCTCCATGTTCTTGCAAAACTCTACAGCAAGAGTGAAGATGTAAACATGCGATCCATACACATTCTTCACTCTAACAAAACAGTTGAATAGACAAGTCACCCAAAGAGTGCCCTAGTAGAACTGTAGGCCTAAGCTGAATAATAGTTTGCGACTTAGAATGATAGTCATTTTCAGCTGTCCGTGAGTCTGAACGAAGATTTCCAAGTGTTTAAGGCCCTGGATACAAAATAAGTTGTCAACTTGACACTACCTAGAATCACCTGTTAGGAGAGTGTCTTAGTCTTAGTCTCTTATTTCTGTGAAGAGACACAATGGTCATGAATACTCTTATAAAATAAGTCATTTAACTGGGGCTTGCTTACAGTTCAGAGGTTTAGTCCATTATCATCATGGTGGGGACCATGATAGCTCATAGACAAACGTGGTGCTGGAGAAATAGTTCTACATCTGTATCTACAGTCAATGGAAGAGAGCAACATTAGGCCTGAGTTGGGTGTTTGAAACCTCAAGCCTACCTCCAAGGATTTTCTTGATCATGTTAATTGACATGGGAAGAGCCAGTCCACTGTGGGTGGCACGATTCACTAGATTTATGTACCACATTATTTAAGAGTGTAAGAAGTATGCTGAGCACTAGTAATATATTCATTGCCCTTTGCTCCCGACAGTAAATATGGTGTAACTAGATGCTTCAAGCTCCTGTCTCCTTGACTTCCCCCATCTGTGGTGTACTATAACCTAGAACTATGAGCTAAAATAAACCTTTTCTCCACTAAATTAGTTATTGTTGGGGTAAATTAGGACACTTAGCATCATGCTATGGCTAGTATCACCTTTTTCCCCCTTTGGAACCTCTCAAGATCTCCTGAGACATAAGAAAATTAAACATTAAATTTCTGATATCAGTTATTTGTCACATTGCTGTGAGCAAATAACTGTCAAAAAAAAAAAAAACAAATTAAGGAAGGGCTTACTTTGGTTAGCAGTTTGAGCATAGTCTCCTCCAATATGTCAGGCAAGGCATGCTGGCAGAAACATGAGGCAGCTGAGAATATTGTATCTCTCACCAGGAAATAGAGAGTAACGAATGCTAGGCTAGTGTTCAGCACTTTCTCGTCTCATTCAGCTTGGAACACAAGCTGATGGGATGGTGCCATTCCCATTCAGGTTTTGTCTTCCCTTTCCTTCTCTCTGAAAACACCTTCAAAAACCCCTGGAGGTGTGCTGGCTTCCTAATGACTGTAATTCCAGTAAATTTGATGATGAAGATTTGATGATATTTCATGTTCAGTGAAGACTAAGACACAATTCCCACCCAAGAGTGTTCTATGTCTATTCCATCATTCCAAGGAGGTAAACATTATATACTGTAGGAAGGAAGCCCAGATTGACCACATTTTTTTAAATTACAAATTAATGTGTACTTTAGTCAAGACCTTCTAATAAGAACTTATAAGCTAACATTTTTCATTCTATCTTGAAATTTCACCTTTAAATATTTTCAAAATCCCTGATCCCACATATCTACATATTTATTAGCTTTTAATAGATTGAATAAGTATAATTTCCTCTCAGTTTCCTGACCTATTTAGATTTTTCTTCTAACCCACAAGTTAGGAAACTATAACTAATGTGCTGACTCTTGTCCTTATGAATAAGGAATTTTATTGGAATTCGACTGTACATATTGTATCACTTTTCTGAGGCTAGAGCAACAAATAATTGCAAATATGATAGCTTAGAGACATAAACATAAATTGACTTTCTGTTCAAAGGTCTGAAGTCTAAAATCAAGGTGTAGACATACCTTGGCTTTCTCCAAAAGATCGAAAGGATCTTTCTTATATCTTCCTTCTGCTGATGGCTATCAGCATTCACTGTGGTTGTATTATGCTAGCCTTTACCTGTGTCTCCACATGACCTACAGTTCTTCCCTGTGTGTCTCAGATTCTTTTCTCTCTCTTCTGCTTAAAGCTACTTACCACTGGATTGGGGAACTGCACAGATAATTCAGAATGAGCTTATATCAAGATACTTAATAAAATATGCACAATTATTTTCCAATTATGGTCACATATTCAATAAAAAAGTCTCAAAGTGGACATGTCACTTATGGACCAGCATTCTACCCATACTCCCATGTGTTTATGTATCTATCATCTATGGCTGCTTTCATGTTAAAAACTAGTCTAAAATACATCAAATATTTGCTATTTGGCCCTCTTTAAATACTTTGCCAAATCTTAGTCTAAATCTGGGGCCCTGTTACAATGAATCTCTGCTAACTAGTCTGTCTCCTAACAACAGTCTGCCCTACACACGCATAACACATAGATAGAGAAACTATTCTTGTTGTTAAAGTTGAAGTCACACAAGGTATACTGACTGTAAAGTATGATGCCAATATGGCCATTGTCTAACTCAATGTCCTTAAAAGTCAATATATTACTGTTGCTCATAAAAAATGCAGATTTTAGCAAAATGATGCTGAGTATTGTTCAGCATTATATAATTTGGAGAGAAAGCACTGCTATAGTAAAACTGAATTTCTTTTGCAAATGCCATGCATGTCATTAGGTCTCAAATATGGGAGAGCGGGTGGTCTGAAAGAACAGATGGAAAACTAATAGGAGCCTAACTTTTCCTCAAAAAGTTGCTTCTGCAATCGACAAAACAATAGCCACAGAATGACCTACTTCTCACTTGTTAACTATCAGAGAAAATCTCCACGTGGAAATTACACATTACAAGACCCTTGAAGAGCAAATGAAACAATATTATTTAAATTCATGTTTTGAAATTTTAATTGGTGTGAAACATCAAACAAATCTTCACATACTCCCATGATGCAAATGAATGTTGAAATGAGCCTAAATATTAACTATGCCCAGAAATAGCTGAAAAGAAGTCCTATGAGAGATGCATCTTGTGCATTTTATATATATGTATATATATATGTATATATATATATACTTATGTGTATAGATATGAATACTAACATTTATATATAAATATATTACTACTTAGGTACAAGTAAGCTGAAAATGAGGTACCACATTTCGTTCCTTAATAAATCTAGGAGAAGTATGAAGATTCTTGACTGTATCATAACTCAAGAAAGATGAAGTCGTTATTATATCTTACCAACTACAGAATGTTAGCTCTTACTTCACAAAGTAAATGGAGTGTATTCTGGAAAAACTATCCATTATAATATCACCATCAAGGATTATAAAAGTTGTATTATATATTTCTGATCATGGATACCTTTAAGGCCCAATAATAAAAGCAAGGGCTAGATGGAATTAAGATATCATGCTCTCTTCCCAGATGCTGTTACATGTTATCAAACAGCTTCTCTACTTTGTGCAGTATCAATTTGATTAAATCTCATATCCAAGGAATCTAACACATGAGGCCTATATCAACCAGTGCTCCATTTGGAATGTTGAATAACCATTCTTCAGAGTGATAGTACAAGCCATTAAAGTACAAAACAGGCAGGACTGAGGAAATGACTCCCTAGATGAGATGCTTGTTGTACACTCATGAAGACCTGATTTTGGATTCTTAGTATCTATGTAAAAATCCATGTCTACTGGTATTCATCTATAATCCCAACACTGGGAAGGCAGAGACAAGTGGATTCCAATCAGCTGACCTAATTGAATCAGCAAGCTCCAGGTACAGTGATAAACCTTGACTCAAAACAAGATGATGAAAAATGATAAAGATAGATACCAGGAATTAATGTCTGCCTTCTCCTTGGTGATCATGGCCACACACATATGTATGTAGTGTATGCAATACATACACACACATACACAGAGAGAGAGAGAAAGAGAAGAGAGAGAGGACCTCTACCATTTCTGAGAACAGACAGCATAATAATCTACCTATCTGATCTACCTATCTGATTCTTTCCCTTTAGGATCAGAAAATAAAGGCAAGCATAATCTCCTTGGTCCTGATTGGAACTGTATGCCCCAGATGACCACCTTCATTGGCGAAGGAGAACAAGAAGCCCAAATCACATATATAGATTCTAAGCAGAAGACAGTTGAGATGGCAGACAATACCTTGTGTCCCAAAGAGCACCGGCACTTATATATCGACAACACATACAGTTCAGATGAACTTAGCCAGCCGCTGACTCAGCCAGGTGATGCTCCCTGTGAGGCTGACTATAGAAGCCTAGCTCAGCGGTCCCTTATGACCCTCTCAGGACCAGACACTCTGAAGAAAGCACAGGAATCTCCGCGAGGAGCTAAAGTGTCCTTTATTTTTGGAGATCTTGCCTTAGATGATGGCATGAGTCCCCCAACTCTAGGCTATGAAAGAATGTTAGATGAAAATCCAGAAATGCTGGAGAAGCAGAGGAATCTCTACATCAGTAGTGCCAATGACATGAAAAACCTGGACCTCACTCCAGACACAGACAGCATCCAGTTTGTGGCAAATTCTGTATATGCAAACATAGGTGATGTGAAGAACTTTGAGGCCCCTGAGGGGATAGAGGAACCCCTCTTACATGACATCTGTTATGCGGAAAACACAGATGATGCAGAAGATGAAGATGAGGTGAGCTGCGAGGAGGACCTCGTGGTGGGTGAAATGAACCAACCAGCCATCCTTGACCTGTCTGGGTCAAGTGATGACATTATTGACCTCACGACCCTGCCTCCTCCAGAAGGAGATGACAATGAGGATGACTTCCTCCTGCGTTCTCTAAACATGGCCATCGCTGCTCCCCCACCTGGCTTTAGAGACAGTTCTGATGAAGAGGACACTCAGAGCCAGGCAGCATCCTTCCATGAGGACAAAGAACAAGGCAGCAGCTTGCAGAATGAGGAGATCCCTGTATCCCTCATTGATGCTGTGCCTACCAGTGCAGAGGGCAAGAGTGAGAAGGGAATGGACCCTGCTGTCGTTTCCACACTGGAAGCCCTTGAAGCTCTTTCAGAAGAACAGCAGAAGAGTGAAAATTCAGGTTCTTTCACCATTGTTACATTTATTCACTAATAACCATTGTCATCTCATCCTTTTGAGTCATTTGTTCTTGGAGTCCTGTTATGTGGTATTTCCATTGCATACATGTCCCATTTCATAAATATGCTGAACTACTATCCTGGGGGGGTTGTCAGGTGTTTTCTTTTGTTTCTAGTTTTAAAAAAAATTAAGATGATGGCCCTCCCCCCTCTCTGGAACAACTGTGCAATAAAATCATAGTCCTTACTGCAAAGGGAAATATCTTGTTTTATTTTTTATTTTGTTTTTGTCATTGTTGTTTGTTTTCATTTTTGTACTAATACCGAGTCACATTTTCTTGCATGTCTCAAAGTGCCTCTGCTCCGGCCATTAACTGCTTCTTGTTTTTTATGGCATACAGGTGTAGCCATCTTGCGGGCTTATAGTCCCGAGTCTTCATCAGACTCGGGCAATGAGACTAACTCTTCTGAAATGACAGAGGGTTCTGAGCTAGCTGCAGCACAGAAGCAGTCGGAAAGCCTTTCCCGCATGTTCTTGGCCACTCATGAAGGCTATCACCCTCTGGCAGAAGAGCAGACAGAGTTCCCCACCTCCAAAACCCCCTCAGTGGGCTTGCCTCCAAAGTCCTCTCATGGCCTGGCTGCTCGCCCAGCAACAGACCTCCCATCCAAAGTTGTGCCTTCCAAGCAGATCCTTCACTCAGACCACATGGAAATGGAGCCAGAAACCATGGAGACCAAGTCAGTCACTGACTATTTTAGCAAACTGCACATGGGGTCAGTGGCATATTCCTGTACCAGCAAAAGGAAAAGCAAGCTTGCTGAGGGAGAGGGAAAATCCCCCCTGAGTGGGAATGTACCAGGGAAAAAACAGCAAGGAACCAAAATACCAGAAATGGAGGAGGACACCAAAGGCAAAGTTGGCACTGTGTCTTCAAGAGACAATCCACCACACCTCAGCACTTTTAACCTGGAGAGAACTGCCTTTCGCAAGGACAGCCAAAGATGGTATGTGGCCTCTGATAGTGGGATGGTAGAGAAAAGTGCAATGGAAGCACCAGCCATGAAAGCCTTTCCCAGAGGTCCAGGTCTGGGTAACAGAGAGGCTGAAGGGAAAGAGGAAGGCACTGTGGAAGGAGAAGCTGATGATCCTTCAGGACATGGCCAAGGGGACCGCTTCCTAACAGACATGGCCTGTGTAGCCTCAGCCAAAGACTTAGACAACCCTCAAGATACTGACTCTCCCACTTGTGACCATGCCACTAAGCTTCCTGAGGCTGAAGACAACGTGGCACGCCTTTGTGACTACCATTTGGCCAAGCGAATGTCATCCCTGCAGAGTGAGGGCCATTTTTCTCTACAGAGCTCTCAAGGCTCTTCAGTGGACACAGGTTGTGGCCCAGGCAGCAGTAGCAGTGCCTGTGCCACTCCTGTCGAATCGCCCCTCTGCCCATCCATGGGGAAGCACCTGATTCCAGATGCTTCTGGGAAAGGCGGGAGTTATATTTCACCAGAGGAGAGAGCCCCTGGCCATCCCAACCATGGAACCACCTTCAAGGAACTGCACCCACAGACAGAAGGGATGTGTCCACGTATGACAGCAGTGCCTGCTCTGCACACAGCCATTAATGCCGACCCCCTGTTTGGCACTTTGAGAGATGGATGCCATCGACTGCCCAAGATTAAGGAAACCACAGGTACAGCAATGATGGATTTAGTGTTTTATTTTATGTGCCAGGAGCATGGGGACCTTATTTACAACAAACCTAAAAATACAGAGTAAAAGGTAGAAGGGACCAAAAAAGACAATGGAGCTGTTTAGTAGCAATCACTGACCCATTGACAATAAAGAGTGGGTTTTGAGTCTGGAACAATATGAGAAATAGACTTTTCTCATTATAATATTGCTTTAGAATTTGATGGAGTCATTAATTTTGTTCTAAATTCTGAGTGCAGAGGCTCCCATATGACTCGCAGCTAACAAGATAGTATTGCTTAAGATCACATAGCATTTTGATTTCCTTCTTGCTGAGATCATCCCTTTCTAGTTTTGCTGTCATGTTGTTTATAGAAGGATAGAGAACAGTGAGGAAGGATTTGGGGAAGAGTCTGTGTCTCAGCAGAGTCATGCATTCTTCTCTTACCTTTGGGAGACACCTTCCTTAAAGTAATAGTCTCATATCTCCAATAGGACATCAGTGTTGAAAAGAGTTGGAAGAGTTATGACTCCCTCAAATAGCATCTGTATCAAGATGATAACACAGTCACCTTCTGTGCTCACCCTAACCAATTCCCAATCAGGCTCATCCTCATCCTAGTTTACTTAGCTGATCAGATGACCCAAGCAGATGCTCTTAATGCTCCATGTTATGACAATAGTGTTTTTCCCCATAGTGACCAGTGAAGATTACTGAGATCTCACACAGCTTAATTTCTAGTCCTACATTTTAAAAATGGCTAGAAGAGTCTTCAAATGGTTGTGGTGTTGCCTCCAAACTCACCCTTAGCTTTAGTAGCCTACTCTGGGGCAAATCATCTGTGAGTGTTACCCAGCTCATTTGTCTCTTTTGCCTTCATTACCTCTTATTCTTTTACATATAACACGTTATCTTTTCCACAAAAAGTTGAGCAGCTTGACTTCAAGCCCTATACCAAACAAACTTCACAACTCATGCTCTTAAAACTGGTGGCTGAGTTAATTATCAAGAATTCAATTAGGATGCTTAATAAATTGTAACCCATGCCCTGACTAACCCTTAAAATGAAAATTAAATATCTAAAACCTATTGGGATAATGTTTGCAGTGTGATGCTTATTTACTAATGATATACTTAACCTTTGATAACTAAATGTTAGGACAAAGGAAATTCATGAACTACAATCCTCTCCATACAAATGCTTCAAATTTCTAGACAAATCCATTGATGTCAGTAGTTCCAGAAGTAATAGACTGCAGGAACTCTTGCCATCCATTGACATGGATGAGTTATTAAGAAGCAGTCTTTGTGAAGCAGAGTAGTCCTAAAATGTAGCAACTCTTTTTAAATGGACTCCTGGGAAATGACAGGCATCACAGAGAGCAATAGTGAAAATGTCCACCCAAGGGATGCTTAACGACTCTGTTTTTCTACTACCCCTAGTGTAGCTTTGACAGAGCCTGGGAAGGAGAGACAAGGAGGCATGCCTTCAGCTTGGTCTCCACATCCTGAAGCTGATCCCATCCTGCTACCATCAAATATTCACTTGGAATCAAAGGTGCCAAGCCCAAATCAAGACCCTAATGATTTCTCCCAAGGAAACCAGGCATTCGGAGAGGCTGTGAGCTGGCGGCCAGCAGATCTGAGAAGGGGGAGCCTCAGGACACCCCCCAGCCAGAAGGCTCTCAGACATAGCAGCAGTATCCTCTCAGGACCCGTAGGTTTGGAGACCTTCCAAGAGAGAACCAAGGGTGTAGTCAGCTTGAAGTATCCAGGTATCACAGAAGCACAGGAGGTCAGTTCAGAAAGACGAGCAGAACTCCCTCTGGGGAAGAAGCTCACCAAAAGTTTTTCCCAAAACTCAATGCACTTTATCTCTGAGGGAAAGTTTCACAAAAGGTCCCCCATGTCTCACAAAGACTCAAAGGTGTATAGGACCCTACCCTTACGGAAGCTGGAAAGCAGCAACTGGAGATGCAGAGGACCCTTCAGCTACTGTTTTCTAAACCAAGGGCAGGATGAAGATGGGGATGAGGATGAAGAGGAAGGAGAGGCCACCCTTCAGGTCTCTTGTCTCTATCGACCACAGATAACCCAAGCCATGCAGGAACCAAGTAATTCATCCCTGGTTGTTGGACTGCAGAAGCAAGGGGAAGAACTGTCCAGAGGGACAGTGCTGAAGGTGTGGACAGAAGACCCAGATGGCCCAGATGACTTGGACTTCAGCAGTCTGGCTTTTGATGCCCGGATTGCAAGAATAAATGCCCTAAAGGCAAACACATATGGAATGCCCGATGGGTTTCTCGAAGCCCAGAATGATGCCAATGAGCTGCTCTGCCTTGTGAGGGCAACCAAGGCAAAGAGGGAGGAGTCACGCCCTGAAACATATGACCTTACACTTTCTCAGTACAAGCAACTGTTATCCATTGAGTCCAGACAGTTGGGAAGTGCCTGTAGGAAAATGGCAATGGCCGAGAAAAGCCCAGAAGAGATGCTCTTAGCTATGAGTTCCAGTTTTCAAGTGCTCTGTTGCTTAACAGAAGCTTGCATGCGGTTAGTGAAAGTCGTGAACTCTGAAATACAGCGGCAAGAAATTGTAGCGAAGATTGATGAAGTGGTCATAAACTATATTTGTCTCCTGAAAGCTGCTGAGGCAGCCACTGGCAAGACCACTGGGGATCCTAATATTGGGCTATCGATGCGACATTCAACCACCATGGCCGCTCTTGTAAGCACACTAACACGTTCTCTCAAGATGCTTTTAAATAAATAAATATGGAAGTCACATCATAATCTATCTTTGCAAAGCCATACATGAACTTTTCTTTACTTTCTGTGTACAATGAACAGATGTCTCCTTTCTTCTCTCTGTATATTTTGTTCTTTTATATAAAATAGGAGATAGAAGTTACATTGATGAAATGTTGAAAAGTCTTAATCAGATGTATTCTGTTTATATTATACAAATATACATGTAGAAGGAATATATGAGAAAATGAAAACATTTGGCTATTTTCCATATAGTCAAAACTCCAAGCATATATGAAATTTTAAATTCTACATTGGTAGAGGAAAACAATGAATCCTATCCCCTCTCCTTCCAAATGGATACTTGGAGACCCTGTCATTCATAATTAGAAGAAAAGCCAAAATAAAAAAAATAGAAAAGAAATCAAAATGTATATAAAACAGTACCTGTGTTTTAAAATTATAATTTTTAAACATTGGAAGTAGCAAAAATATATTTAAAATTCAAGAAGCTATTATGAATTATTAGGAAATATATATAATAAATTAACTTTTTGCTCATAGTGTTTTGTTATTAGATGCTTTCTTCCAAGAATCCCCACATATTAAATTTTGGTTTACGCTATTTGGGCTATAGATTGGCAGGGGTGGGCAGATTCCATTTTTTCAGCATAAATGCTTTTTTGCAGTATTTCTAGACTTAAAAAGTTCCCCAAATAAAACAACAGGGGAAATGATGGGCAGGATCCTAGGCAATAGCTAAAGGTATGGGTTGTTTAGTTATATAAAATAAATGGAATTAGTAATGCCAAAATTAAATTGTTTGATGAAAAAGAGATCTGCTTTGACTCAATGTCAAAATACATAAACCAAAGGCATTATTTCCTTCCAACTCAACCATGAAGCTTACAATTTCCTTTAGAGAACACCTAGTAAAGTGTTTGTAGAATTACACAAAAGCAGAAGATTTAATGAGCACAAAAGTGCAGGCCCAGTAATGTAAATCAGAGTGCATCCCAGCACCTGGGAAGCACAACTCAGCCTTCAGCTCCTAGCCCTCAGCTCCATGAAGGGCTTTCTGTGGGCCCTCTACTACAGGAGCATGGCTAGCAACAAAATGTGGAAGGACAGCCTACTACTGGGATAAAATTTCAAATCTAGTATGTTCCAGAAAATCAAGGAGAGACGACTACTCTCATAATTGAAACCATGTTTCAAAAGGTAGTATTTACCTAATGAGTACTTCATTTGGTGGATAGAAATACAAAATCTGAACAGAAACATGGTAAATTTGACTATTTCAAGTGAAACTAAGGGAATACAAAGGTGTATTCTGAACTGTCATCACTCAAATTATATCTTTGGGTCAAAACAAAAGAAGGCAAACTCTTCAATCATAAGTAAAATTGATATGTACATATGTAGTTTCTGGATCACTCCGTAGTCAAGCTCCCCACATTCCTATTTCTGTAAATGGCTTAGAATAAGAGTAGTATAGCAAGAACCAATATTTCCCATTCTGTAGCCTGCCATGCAGGGGACCTAGCAAGGTCTACAGTTGCTATTTCTCTCTGGTCAGCCATTCATTCCACAGAGACTCAGCAAATGCAACACCACAGATTTACAGATTGTCACCAATGAAAGGAGTTCAAACATGTGTTGTTATAAATAATGTTTGACTAAATAATAAAACATTATTTCACTACAATTCTAAATATTTGGTGTTTTGCTGTTGAGAGACATTAGTGGTGTTTACTGTGGAAAATCTTAGCAAATATTCTGTGTACTATAATACAAACAATAATAGGATGTGTGCTCTGTGTCAGACAATGTGCTCAACATTATTATCACATGTATTATCTCATTTAATCATGTCTATGATCTCTTGGTTTGGACACTATCATTAGTTCCGTCTGGAGGCATTGTGGTTTACTAATTATGAAATGTGGGGCTTGGGATCAGAAACATCTTGATTTAAATTTTGGTCCTGCCATTCCCTAGCCCTTTCATCTTGGGAAAGCTATCTTTTTTCAGTCTTGATTTCCTTATTGTGAAATGGACTTCAGTAATGAGATCTATTTCCATAGGGTTTTCACAGGTTTTAAGTAAAACTGTGTATTGTAAAGTTCTTACCACAATATCTGATGGAGAATAAGTATTCAATGTTAGATATTATAATCATAATTGTTGTGTTAAATATATTGCCCAAGATACTGTGTGGAGGATGTTTGTTTTGGATGCATATTGTATCCTGACTGTATGCAGAACACATTGTGTGTAGTGCATATTCTGAAAAGAAGCATACAAGGAAATAATGGTCCTTTTTCAAATTGCAAATCTAGGTAGAATGTCCTACTCCATTGTGGTTCTTTGAGAAGCCTCAGGAAAATAGCTCTGGGTCTTTCTAGCCAATCTCTCATTTCCTGTGGCATTTCCAGTAAGTTTCTGTTCTCCTAAACACTTTACTATCCAAAAATCTCATAAGGACCCCTCACCTTCATTAAGCATGGGGCTCCTAACTTGAGTTTGTGTCCATTAGAGTAGAGGAAGAACATATTAGAATGATACTTGTGTTTATTTTTATCTAGTTTTTTTATGTTTGTGTATGTTTTATAATGGCATAATAGTACAGTGGTACATGTACATAATTTTAAATAAATAAATAAATAAGCAAATAAACAAGCATAAGCCTGGTGCATGTATGCAAAATGCTGTCGCGGGTAGTGTTGCATTCACTAAATTTTGAAGAACATGGAACTGGCACTGAAATGTGTTTACATTCAGAGTCCAGCCTGTTTTCCCCACCACTCTCTCACCACTTTTATTTAGCTGTCATTATAAAAAGGCACAAATGCATGCAGGAATCCACGCAATGATAAAAGGTGCCAACTGGTGACTCCTTGGACATGAACTGATCAGTATTACTTGCTCCATTTCAACAAACCTCCTCCCAACCTGTAAGATTTAGAAGCTCCCTGGTATCGTGTCACTTAATCCATGAGTATCTCATTTGGAATCTTGTAGGAATAAGAAATTTTAAAATAACTGCAACACCACTTCACAGATAAAAAATGAACAATTCCTCCCTGTCATTAAACAAACATTACAGAAATAAATGGTAATGAAAATGAACATCCTTTACAAATTGAGCCTCCAGAGACCTTGAGCATAATACTGCCATCTTTCCCCCACCCACTTCTCTTTATTTATCAGTATTTTCATTCATTTCATTCTTCTGAGTTTAACTTTGAACTCAGTTGTGTGAGCACATTAATCTTAATTCATTCATATGTCATGTAAGTGGATTTGTCAAAAGGAACATTGTAGGCATGAGAGAGAGAGCTGTCATGTGAAAAACAGTCAGCAATTGTTAAGATCCACTATTTGATACAGTTGCATCAAGGTCAAATTTAACTTGGAATCCACCAGTTTTGGGCTCAACAGGAACGAACCTAATCACATAAGTAATTATTTTCTAGAAAATAGAGGCTGAAGATAACTTTTGAAACCATCAGCTGCAATACAACCACAAGAGTTTGATTAATTTTGCTAAGAACACCATCTCTTCACGGTAAACACTCTACATTTGCTTATATTCCATTTGCATATTCTTCCAATGCCAATTATCAGTTACCTTAGTGCTATTTCTGAGCCACTCAGAATGTTGCTTTAATCTCTTCTGTCTGCATTTTCCTTTATTTGGCAATGGGGCAATTTATTCTTTACTACTCATTGAGCTACTGATAACTGTGTTTTAAACTGGAAAATGGAGAGTGAATCAGTTTTGTTCAGCCAATTCCTCATCTTTTCTAAACACTTAGGAACATTAATGTGGGCCATGTGCAAGATCCTGGGTTTCATCCCCAGAAGTTAGGGGAAATGGAAGGTGGGGGAAGGGGAAATAAATAGGGAAATAAAAGGAGGAAAGATGCACACAGAGGGGATATTTGTGGGTAATCAAAGCACATGAATATTACATATTCTCTAATCTGATTTTGTTTCCTTTGAATGTGGTTACCTTGGTGGGGGTGGGGTGGAGTGGGGGTGTGTGTGTGTGCGTGCACGCACATGTGCTTGGGCAGGTGTGTGGCCCACCTGCTTGCCTGTCAATGAGACTAGCTTTCCATCTGGCTTTATAGATTTCAATACTTGTTTCCTTTCTGATAGTACATAAATTTTGAAAAATACATATACTTATAATGTGACTGGTTCTCATTTAAAAGCAGGTTGCAGTAATAGCTACTCAGCTTTAAAGTATCATCTGAAATGTTTATATTCATAACTTGATAGCATCACTAAACCTGATATTCTTAGTTATTCCAGTTATTTGTGGGCTACATATCTCACTTAAAACATTTTAAAATTGATCTTTGAGAATTTCATTTCATATATATGCATATGTATGAAATATATGTTGAGATATCTATCCCAATTTTTCCTCTTCAGATTGCTCCAATGCACCTATCCCCTGTCTTCCTTCACAATAACTCCTCAATTAGAGGTAGGTCCTCATGAGCTCCTCTATCTCCCATGCTGGAAGAGGAATTTTAGTTGGCCTGATATTGTGCAGTTGACCACAACTGCTGTGGGTTCATGAATGCATTACCCATATCATGACCACAGGACAACATTTCATAACACTACTCCCCATACTCAGGTTCTTACATTCTCCCCACCTCTTCTTGCATGATGTTTCCCTATCTTGGGAGGGGGTTGATAAATTTCAAATCCCCTACATAGGAGATCCATGGAAAAATGATCTGTCTACTAAATGTTGTTGCTGCACAAAATAATGAGATGAAATAAATCTCTACTCTGCTGGAAATTCCTACTCAGCTGGAAAAAAAGGTAATTATCCCATGTAGCTTATAAAATTAACCCACTGCCTTCAGCTGAGATTCCTCTGGTTTTCTTCACCATATTTATAATTACATCTCAATTATCTCTTACATATTCATTTTAGAGCCTTAGATTTGTTTTGTTTTCCTTTTGCTTATTCTCATTTTAGAGTTCATAACCTGAACTGAAATTCTGGGCCATTTGTGAGGGCTTATTCACAATATATAGTTAAAACTCACTATACTCACAGATATATTTGGTGCTGTACATTTTTATTTTCTTACTCTCTGAGAATGATATACATGCATATGGTGTGTTTTGATCAATCCCAGCTCACTCTTTCCCCGCCAACCCTTCCCTTAACTCCCCATCACATTCTTCTCCATGTACTCTGTTTTTAAGCCCACAGAGTCTACTTAGTGCTGCCTTTTTGTGCAGGAATGTAGGACTAGCTACTGGCGCATGGTAGCTTTTCAGTGAGATTATCCCTGAAGAAATCTGACTCCTCCCCCACCAGCTACAAGCTGCCAGTGGCTCCTCAATTAAGGTTAGGAGTCCATGATCCTTGTTCAAATTCATGGGGTGATTTTGCCTACACTGTTCTTGTGTATGTAGTCACAGCCACTGTGAGTTCATCTGTGGAACAGCCTTCTCACATCCAGTAAAACAGTTTCACAGCAAATATACACTGCTTCTAACCTTCTAACTCTTACAGTCTTTCTGACTGCTCTGCCATGATGACCCTTGAGTCTTGGGGGCAGGAATGTGATACAGGTGTCCCATTAGAACTGAGAACTCTGTGATATCTACTACAAAAAGCAACTTCTTTGAGATGGGTAGACAGATCTATAAATATAGACATAAAAAATTAGGGGGCAGTTTAATACTGTGTCCATTTAGCAGAATAAAATCATTAGGTTCTTCCTGGGGATTATGATTATAGCCATTCATGGGCCTTTGGCCCAATTAATGGTACCAGGCATAAGTTCTATGTAGTGGGCCTCAAATCAAATCAGAACATATTTTGTTACTTCCATAACATTTGTGGAAGTGGGAATGCCTTTCTAGGCCAGTACTTATCAGGTCACAAGGCTCACAAGAGAGTAAGACTCTTGATCAGTCTCATGTAGTGTGCAGGAGTATGGGGAGAGAAAACTGACACTACAGATCATAGAAAAAGTGAAATGGAAACCAACTATAGAAGCTTCATAACAGGACCTTAACAGGTTTCTTGGAAACCTCCAACAAAATGCTATTTCTGGAGTTTCATTGGTGCCTGATACCTATGTAGCTTGTCCTTTCATCAATGATCCATGACTGTTTCCCCTTACTTAAAAAGTAATGATTCTACTCACTCATTTAACACCTATGGATAACCTCCTAGTGTGGACTGATATTGTACAGGCATGGTTATCAACATGACCAATAAACCTCTGTCAAAGATAGTATAGCTATTCTAGAATGGGCAATAACCTTTATCCTTCTCTACCAAAGAGGAGTTCCTAGGCTAGAATGCCATCCTAGCAGCCCTCATTTCCATGATACATCTGAATGAGAAGATGGAAAGCTGAGACTTATATGTAGGTCCACCTTAGTGACCAGAATAACCTACAGCTATGAAGAAATAGCTGTCAAAAGTTGAATACTCTCCTTCTGGTTAATTGCAAATGTCTGCGGACATTAGAAAATTTAGTGAAACTTGTTTGGGTTTTGCTTGTTTGTTTGCTTTTTAAGATAGGGTCTCACTAAGTAGTCTAGACTGGCCTAGAACTTGTTGCCCTCTTGCCTTGGCCACCTGAGTTCTGAGACTCTAGCTAAGAACCACTTCGCCTACCTTTCCAGTAGTTTAAATGACCAGATTGCCAGGTATGAACACAATCTGGTCTCTTTAGTGAAGCCATGCCTCATAAAATGAAGAATCTAGATTAGCAAACATGATCAAGATATTCAGATATACTTGAGAGAAATTCTTTTTGTGAAGCTCATTCACTAAGATCCATGAATAGACACCATAAAAAGCCCTTTCAAAGGCCCAAGCAATAAGCAAATGACATCAGAAACCAAAGAACAGAAACAAGTCTTTCTAATAAAACCGTACCAAGAATAGTTTGAAAAGTTAAGTGATTCAACAAATTGCCACACTCTTTTCTACATTTGGATGAGCACCCATGAGTTTTCACATTTATGCTTTGAGTCTTGGGAAATATCTCCAAGAATGCTTTTTTCTTTTGTCACTTTCTCTGAAACACCTTCATTCTTTTTTCTCAAGCACTCTTCTTCATGTCTCTGGCTGAAGCCCTCTATTCCTGAATGAAGATACTGTCAGTGTCCCAACCCGCAAGACAGTCAACAGAGTCCCCGGAACTACCTAGGGAAAGACAAGAGACAAGAGAAACGAGAAAAGGACAGCAAGTCTGTATTCCGATCAAGCTGTCAAATTTTATTTTTTTACACAAGCCAATATAAAGGGAAGCTCACAAGGTTTGGGAGGGGTAAAGGGGGAACAATCTCAGGGGGTTGACATCATTTCTAAGAAACAATTTATCAGAGTTTCTGGGGAAAGCTAGTTATTGCTGCTGGAATTTTGGCATGATAAAAAGGGGGTCATGAGGAGGTGATGTGGAAAGGAGTTGCTATAGTAACCTATCCACAAATGAGCTTCAAAAGGAGGGGTTTTGAGATCTATGTAAGAATGGCTCCTGGCATGGAGATCTAAGTGAGAATGACTCCTGGTTTCGAGATCTCCTGGCATCAAGATCTAGGTGGGGATGGATCCTTGTATCGAGAGCTCTTGGCATTGAGATCTAAGTGAGGATGGCTGTTGGAATATCAGCCCCACTGTCTGCTACTTCTTCACTTACTCCACCTCCAGAATAGCTACTTTCAGTTTCTTTGTGGCACTTTCAGCTTTGCTGACTAGTTCTTTTCCCTCTGTTCCCCTTTTAAAGATGTCTGAGGTCTTATCACTTGGGGAACCAAAGGAGGCAGCACAGCTATAGTATCTGTTCACTGTGCAGAAACTGAGCAGCAGGTCCTCAATGAGTTGCTACTATCAGCCTTTGAAAGAAAGGACATGACTGTCTACTAACCATCACACACATACATACAAACACACATGAACACATGCGCACACACACACACACACACACTTCACAGTGACTTAATCACAGTGCAGTAATATGTGAATTGCACACATATCTCTTCTTCCTCCAAATCTGAATATTTTTGATTTTGCATACACTTGAATTTTTCAAAATACATCCTTCCCAACACAGTTGGAACCTACATGAACCTACAGGATCTCAGAACTGGAGCTTTGCTCTCCT
This sequence comes from Apodemus sylvaticus, assembly GCF_947179515.1. NCBI lineage: Eukaryota > Metazoa > Chordata > Mammalia > Rodentia > Muridae > Apodemus > Apodemus sylvaticus. Next base: position 24,454,173 of record NC_067495.1, read on the forward strand.
TAGTCTTAATATTTTTACCTGGTATTGGATCCAACTTACATCTTAGTTGGGTTTCAAAACGACTACAAAGTTAATGGAATTCTTCAGCTGAACATGTTCTACAGATGTGTGTGTGAAGAGAGAGAGAGAGAGAGAGAGAGAGAGAAGGAGAGCAATGGAGAGAGAGAGAGCAATGGGAGACATGTTTTGTGAATGTCAATTGAAATTTGCACCATCCCCCCCTCTCTCTCCTTTCTCCCCTTTGTTTCTCCTGTCACTTATACAAAATATTACCATGGAGACGAGAAGGGTAGCACTTCTCAAGGTAAAATGTACCAGTCTCTCAATTTGAGTTCCAGTTCTAAAAGAGAGAGAGAAACTTACAGTGACACACATTAATTATTTCAAAATCCCTATGGATCAGGAATTTTGACATAGCTGGTCTCACAAGGTTTTTATCAAGGTTATATGCCTGGGATGAATTTTCATCTGAAGGCACGGTGGGCAATGAGTCAGTTTCCAAGCTCGTGTATGTTGTTGGAAGAATATATTTCCTTACAACCATTTCCCTACAGCGCTGGCATTTTGCTGGCTGTGAAAACCAGAGTCAGCTTACCATTCTGTAGAGTTTATATTATAAAGCCCTAAAGAAGAAGCCTTAAAGAGATCCCCAGCTCCATTTTAAGGGTTTTCATCTAATCATGTCAGGCTAATGTTAATCATACTTTTAATCTCCCTAAAAACTGGGGCTGGAGAGATGACTCAGCATATATTAATCAGGGTTCTCTAGAGTAACAAAACTTAAAGAATGAATCTATGTATATATAGAAAGGAGATTTATTAGAATGACTTACAGGCTGCAGTCCAGCTGATCCAACAATGACTTGCTATGAATGAAAAGTCCAAGAGCCCAGTCGTTGTTCAGTCTAGGGGCTGAGATATCTCATCTGGTCTTCGGTACACACTGGATTCCCAAAGAAGTGGGCTATATGCCCACGAAGGAATGGATGTGCTAGCAGGATGAGGCCAAGCAGGCAAGAAACAAAAGCTTCCTTCTCCCATGTCTTTAAATAGGCTTTCAGCAGAAGGTGAGGCCCAGATTACAGATAAGCCTTCCTACCTCTAAAGTTATGGCTTAAAGGTGTTGATTCCTAACTCAAAGATTGAGATTACAAATGGAACCTCCCACTTCAAATTAAGCAAAATTGCCCTCATAATTGTACCCTTTATTGTAGGCTCTAGTCCCATATATTGTCAAATTGACAACCAAGAACAGCCATCACAGAACACTCATTGCTCTTTCAGAGGGTACCAGTTCAGTTCCCAGAACCCTCATCAGATAGCTCAAATGATTATATCTACAGCCCCAGAGGATCCAATGCTGTATTCTGACCTCTTTGGATACCCATACTTGTTCGTACATACTAACACACACACACACACACACACCATGCACACACGAATAAAGAAAGAAACAAACAAAGAAAAAAAGAAAGAAACAAAGAAAAAAAGAAACAAAGAAACAAAGACCTAAATTATCTAAAAAAAAAAAAAGTTGGAACTTTAAGTCCTTCTCTAAACTTTCTCCTCTAATGTATGCTAAGTTAGAGGTACATGATACACAGACCCTCTTCGTATTGCAGGGAAGAGTGTTGGACAGTGAATGAACAATGAGGACAGGAATCATGGCATACTATCCAAGGATTTTGCCTCAATTACTGACTCAAAAGACCACATATTCTCCTGGTCAGAAGGAGAAATGGCGACATTCCTTCTAGTACAGAAATACAGTCCCTGTGTGAGTCATTAAAGGCCACAGGGGACATTTTTGGCCTTCTTTGTCCTGGCTCAGGCCCATGCTCTAGAAATATTTCTGTGTTAACATGCCAAGTTGCCCCAGGGATGGAAAGTCCAATAATTATGATGTACTGACCTGTGTGGGTCAGGATTTTATTAGTGCTAAATCCATAGGTAAGCTTCTTGTGGCAATGTGACTTTTCTGACTGCACTCATTTTAGAGTCAAGTTATAATGTCGGGATCAGCATAGATGGAATAATTCAACCTGACAGGTGAATTATTGAAGATGCTGAACTTTAGTGTAACTATGCCTTTCTCAAGTATTTATAGGGCATGAGGATGAGGTCAGCTCAGGTCACTTGCTCCTACGTTATTCATCTGGCAACAAAGCCTGTGCATTCAAGTTCAGTTCCCCAACAGATTCCACTTGGAACTCCCAGACAGAGTACCTTGAGAAGATGCTGTTCCCTTCATGCACTCTCTAGCAAAGATGAGTATCAAGTAAATTCTCTATACATCCTATGCCCTTTCGAAAACCATATCAAGCTACGCTAGGAAGAATGGGCTAAGACAAAGTCTTACCCTATAACTCAGCCTGGACTAAATTCAGTAAGTAGAACAGGCTGTCATCAAACTCACAGCAACCCTTTTATCACTGCCTTGCAAATGCTGAGATTATAGATGTGAGCCACCACACCTGGATGAAGCGAAATTATTGAATCAGATTTACAGAATTGGAGCACTCTGTCTCTCATACTGCTTGAATTTATTTACAAAGGTATCGTAATACAGACACGCACATATACACGTTCACTATTGCAAAAGATGTAAAGAAGTGTACTCAATAATCCATGCAGAACCAAATTTGGCTTTTGTCCCCCATTTTGTCTACACATCTTAGTCCTGCCAAACAAGCTGATGGTCTGTTTTTTGAGTATGGGAATAATGATACCCATAATAGTCACCAAATATATTCATTTAGTATGCCAGATCCTGTGTTGAATAATCTTGATGCAAAATTATTACATCCAATTCTCAGAACTATCAGAGATAAAATTATCTTCTCAATTTTTAAGAAAGAAAATTGAGGCTAGAGTCTCTAAACAACATATCCCAAATACTACAAGTCAGAGACTTAAGATTTGAACTCACCAGGCTCAGATGGTAGAGGCAGGAAAACTGCCACAAATTCAAGATCACTTGATTTACATAATGAGGCCCTGCCTGTGAAAAAATAGAATTGCAATTTTCCTTTGTATTTTAAAATCAAGTAACCTACTTGATTTTAATAAAAGAAATGCCAGTATGTAGTTTGTTGTTGTTGTTGGTGGTGGTGGTGGTGGTGGTGGTGTTAATAATAGTCGTGGTGCTGGTGCTGGTTGTACTGGTGGTGGTGGTTTCAGTTAAGTTGCACTAAAGAAAGCCAGCCAGTGAGATATTGTGTAGACAGCAGTGCCTTAGTCCAAGCTTGATGAACTGAGTTCAATGCCTGGGACCCATAGGTGGAAGGAGAGAACAGATTTCTATAAACTGTCCTTTATCCTCCAACACACTTGTCATGGCCTACTCCTTCCCCACACAACATAGATAAATTCTGCCAAAGAACTCACTACCCAAACCAGTTATCATCAGTCTCAATTCTGAGATAATTGCAGAATTCATCTGTTTTCTAGATGTTAGTGTTGTTTATTTGGTGATTCTGGTTTTGCAACAAAGGACCTCAGCATACTAAGCACATGCTCTAGCCTAGCCTGCCCCGGTTTCTGTCTTCAGTTTCTCTTAAGTAGTTTTTCATAGATATAGTGAATCTAACTTCATGGCTTGTTAATATTGAAATTACTTTCATCAGCTACCCTTGAAAAATAATAAATACACTCAATTATATCACACTTACTCTCTCTTCTTCTCCTCTAACATAAGTTCCATAGGGACATTATTATGTTCTTGTCTTGGTTATTTATTTAGCTTCAAATTCTATCCTTACCATGTTGGATTTTGTTCAACCTTCTTTAGATTCTCTGTCTGACTTTTTACCTATGAGAAATGAAGTGTTTTGTGTCTGCTTCATCCCTTCCCACCATTTAATTACACCTTCTTTCTATCCTAGGCCACCATTTCCCCCTATTTACATAATTAGGATTCCCGCAAATAATAATATTATTTGTAGTAATTAGGGATCACTTCTCTTTAAACCAATGTAGCCAGAGAAATAACACGGCCAACTTTCTTCACAAAACCATGAACTTGGACTAGGAAGAAATGTTTGTAGAGAACCAGGAAACTTGAGTTCAGTTCCCAGAAACAACATTGTAAAAGGTGAGCATGACAACATGGGCTTTTAATCTCAATACCGAGGATGTGGAAACATGTAAGATCTCTGGAGCTACTGGCTGCCCAGCCTAACTTAATAAGCAACATTCAGGTCAGTGAAAAACATGCTTCCAAAAGATGAACTGGATAACACTTGATGAGACACATCAAAGTTGACCTCTGACTTCCACATGTACACACAGAGAGAGAGAGAGAGAGACAGAGAGAGAGAGACAGAGAGAGAGGTGGGGGGAAGGAGAGGGGGGCAGGGAGGGAGAGAGACCTCACAAGTTTATCCAAAGTTCTTCCATAGGATGAAGCAAAAAGCCCTAGGCATGCAAGGAAATGAGAGCTAACTGAATTGACTATATGTGAGGCAGTGCATCTCAAAATGTGTCCCCTCAACAAATCATATCAGCATCATCTAGAAACTTAGAGAAAATGGCAGCAATTGGGCTTCAGCAAAGACCTAGGAAATGGCAGTATGTAAACATATGTGAATTAGTGTGTCTTCCATATGACTCTAAAGCATACTCAAGTTTGAGACTTGCCTGCCGAGTAAAGAATAAATACAATTTAAGATCCACTATCCTTCATACCATTATATGTTGTCTTGTGAGTTAAATCATTTAAACTATGTTGTAAAAGTTAAATCTATACATAAAGACTTTGATTAATATTTCCAGAAGAACTTTAGCAGTATAAGATGGTAACGAGTTCCACAAGAGAAATCAGAGTATGTGATATACAGCTGGGTGGGAGGGGAGAGTTAGGCATTTACTTATATTTGTTCATGACAAAAAACAAAGAAACCTCAATATCTGAAATTTACAAAAAAAATGTATAATATTTGAAGAAGAGGTATCTTACAGACTACTTTAAAAAATCAAATAAGGCAGTACATTAAATTTCAATTTTTCCCATCATAAATGTATTGCAAGTAATTCTTTAACATGGTATGAAAGGATCATTATCTGCTCAGTACTCGCCCCAAGACCAAGTTCTCAGCACAAAGGAAATTTACTTGCCCCAGAGGAACAAAGGTCAAGGAATAAGAGACAATGGTGGGAGATAGAAGAAAAGAGAAAAGGGGAAGAGAGCAAGGGAGAGGAGGCAGGGAATATGTCCTAGAATGGGAGAAACAAAGGGTACCTGAAGACAGACATGAATCATAGGCAATGGCAGTTTACAAAGGAAAAAATGGAAAACCCGTGTTAGAATGAGGTGTCTAATTTTGATTGGATATTAATTAGGTGACCCAAAGGGAACTTTTGAGTGCCGGACTTCAATACTTTGATAGCCAGACCTTAGCAGTCAGCCTCAGGAGGAAAAGGTGGAAAAACAAGAAAAGATATCTTGGGGCTAGCTTTAGGAATGTAATCTAATGATTTTTAACAATGCAGAGGGAATGGGTAGAAGGGCAAAGCCTGCCAATGCCATGCTTGCCATGCTGTCCCTAATCCTTAAAATGTGTTGCTCACCAGTGGACAGATCATTGAAATAGAAATTAAACAGAGACACAGTGAAACTAACAGAAGTTATGAACCAAATAGATTTAACAGATATCCACAAAACATTTCACCTTAAAACAAAAGAAGACATCTTCTTCTCAGCACCTCTTGGTACCTTCTCCAAAACTGAACATATAATTGGTGACAAAACAACCCTCAGCCAATACAAGAAGATTGAAATAATACCATGAATCCTATCAGACCACGATGGCCTAAGGCTGGTCTTCAAGAACAGCAAAAACTACTACACATGGGAACTGAACAACTCTCTACTCAACGATAACTTGGTCAGGGAAGAAAAAAAGAAAGAAAGACCTCCTAGATTTTAATGAAAATGTTGATACATCATAAGAAAACTTATGGGACCCAATGAAAGCAGTACTAAGAGGAAAGTTCATACCACTGAGAACCCTGGTAAAGAAACTGGAGAGATCTTACACTAACAACACCACACCTGAGAGCTCTAGAACAAAAAGAAACAAACTCACCCACAAAGGCAGGAAATAATCAAACTCAAGCAAAATTAACCAAATAGAAACAAAGAAAACAATACAAAGAATCAACAAACCAGGAGCTGGGTCTTTGAGAGAATCAACAAGATAGATAAACCTTTAGCCAGACTAACCAGAGGGCACAGAAACAGTATCCAAATTAACAAAATCAGAAATGAAAAGGGAGACAACAGAAATGGAAAATATTTAAAAAAAAAAATCAACAGATCCTACTATAAAAGCCTATACGCAATAAAACTGAGCAATAGTAAGAAAATTAGACATGTTGATCAATGGAATAGAATTGAAGACCCAGAAACAAAACCAGACACTTACAGACACTTAATCTTTGACAAAGAAGCCAAAAAATATAAATTGTAAAAGGAAAGCATCTTCATTAAATGGTGCTGGTCTCACTGGCTGTCTGTATGTAGAAAAATGAAAATAGACCCATATTTGAACCTTGCACAAAGCTCAAGTCCATGTGGATCAAGGACCTCAACATAAAACCAGATACACTGAATCTAATAGAATGAAAGTGGGAAATAGCCTCGAACTCACTGGCACAGGGGGAAATTTCCTAAACAGAACTCCAATGACTCAGGCTCTAAGATCAAGAATTGATAAATGGGACCTCGTGAAACTGGAAAGCTTCTGTAAGGCAAAGGACATAGTCAATAAAACAAATCAGCAAACTGCAGATTGGGAAGAAATCTTCACTAACCCCACATCTGATAGAGGACTAATATCCCAAAAATATAAAGAACTCAAGAAACTCACCAAAAACTAAACAACCCAATCAAAAAAAATAGATTATAGAACTAACCAGAGATTTCACCACTGAGAAATCTCTCGAATGACTGAGAAGCACCTAAAGAAATGTTCAAAGTCCTTAGTGATCAGAGAAATGCAAATCAAAATGCCCCTGAGATTCCACCATCAGAATGACTAAGATCAAAACCACAGGTGACAACACTGTTGGAGAAGATGTGAGGAAAGAGGAACACACCTCCATTGCTGGTGGGATTGCAAACTGGTACACCACTCTGGAAATCAATCTGGAGGTTCCTCAAAAAGTTGGAAATAGATCTACCTGAAGACCCTGTTATACCACTCTTGGGAAGATACCTAAAAGATGCCCCACCATACCATGTGTTCTGCTATGTTCATAGTGACCTTATTTGTGATATCCAGAAGCTGGAAACAACCTGGATGTCCCACAGCAGAAGAATGGATACAGAAAATGTGGTTCATTTACACAATGGAATACTACACAGCTATTAAGAACCAAGACACCAGAGAACCAAATAACCCTATTAAAAATAGGGGACAGAGCTAAACAAAGAATTCTCAACTGAGGAATATCGAATGGCTGAGAAACACCTAAAGAAATGTTCAAAATCCTTAGTCATCGGAGAAATGCAAATCAAAACAACCCTGAGATTTCACCTCACACTAGTCAGAATGGCTTAGATCAGAAAGTCCTGAGACAGCAGGTGCTGGAGAGGATGTGGGGAAAGAGGAACACTCTTCCTCTGCTGGTGGGATTGCAAACTGCTACAACCACTCTGGAAATCAGTCTAGTGGTTCCTCAGAAAATTGGGCATAACACTACCAGAAGACACTGTTATACCACTCCTGGGCATGTACCCAGAGGATTCTCTAGCATGTAATAAGGACACATGCTACACTATGTTCATAGCAGACTTATTTATAATATCCAGAAGCTGGAAAGAACCCAGATGTCCCTCAGTGGAAGAATGAATACAGAAAATGTGATATATTTACACAATGGAATTCTATTCAGCTATTAAAAACAATGCATTCATGAAATTCTTAGACAAATGGATGGAATTTGAAAATATCATCCTGAGTAAGGTAACCCAATCACAAAAGAACACAAATGGTATGCACTCACTGAGAAGTGGATATTAGCCCAGAAGCTTGGAATACCCAAGACACAATTCATATATAAAATGATGTCCAAGAAGGAAGAGCAAGGTATGGATACTCTGGTCCTTCATAGAAGGGGGAACAAAATTCCTACAAAAGGAGATACAAAGAAAAAATGTGGAGCAGAGTCTGAGGGAAGGACCAACCAGAGACTACTCCCACCTAGTAATCCATCTCATATACAATTACAAATCCCAGACACTATTATCGATGCCCACAAGGACTTGTTGGACATCAAAGGGATGAGGGGCCCTTGGTCCTGGAAAGGCTCAATGCTGCAATGTGGAGGAATGCTGGGACAGGTAAATGGGAGAGGGTTGATTGGGGAACAGTAAGAGGGGAGATGTGCTCTTAGACTTTCTGGGAGTGGGGGTAGGGGGTCGAACCAGGGAAGGGAACATTTGAAATGTAAATTAAGAATATATCTACTAAAAAAAAAAAAAAAAAAAGAACCAGAACAGCCTGAGTTTGCAGGCAAATGGATGGAACTAGAAAATATCATACTGAGTGAGGTAACTCAGACCCAAAAGGACATGCATGGTACGCACTCACTAATAAGTGGATGTTAGCCCTCCCCCCCCAAAAAAGTACAGAGTACCCAAGACACAATCCACAGAACTCGAGTCAACAAGCTGAAGTGCCCAAGTGAGGGCCTTTGGAATGGAGTTCCACTTGGAAAGGAGAAGATAGCAATCACAAGTTGTGGGTGAGGGAGGGACCTGGGAGGGAAAGTGGACAGGGGGAGAGAGTGGGGAAGAGGGGAACTGCATCTGGTATTGGGTGAAGGAAAAGGACTGAAGCCCTGAGGGCCAGCAGAAAGAATGGAAACAGGCAACCTCGGGAGGCAGGAGATGGGGGAGATCCTCCAGAATGCACCAGAGATGTGGGAGGTGAGAGACTCTCAGGACTCAAGACCATTTTTGTAGTATTAAACCATCAATCCATGAATGTAGGAAAATCCTTTCATCACCAGCTTTAGAGGAACCCACAAGATCATGCATGAATCCCAGATATTAAACATTGACTTATTTTTATGGCTGGAGTTCCATTTTGCTTTGTTCAGATTGATTTGTGCCCTGGTTCTTCCCTCTTAAAGTGAGAAATTATTTCCTTTAATTTTGATTTTTAAAGGATCGTACAGAGGAATGAATTTGCACTTTTAAAGGAGATTATGTTTTTTTTTTAAAAAGAGATTAGATATTTTAAAGAGACTGGGGTTTTAATGTGCTTGAATTTGTAAGGACTGGAGGGCTTTTAAAAATTATATTTTATATTGTAATATGAATATTAACATGCAGTCTTGGGAATAAATGAGAAAGGAAAAATTCTACCTGAGAAGTGATGTGTTTGTGTGCCAGATGAGCAAGATGTCAGTTTTACTGACTAGTTTTATGTCAACAAAACAAGCCAAAATCATGAGAGAGGAGGGAGTCTCAAGAAAAATACCCCATAAGATAAAACTTTAGTCAAGCCTTTAGGGCACTTTCTAAATTAAGGATTGTTGTGAGATGGTTAAGCCCATTGTGGGTGGAGGCACCCCTGACTTGATTCCTAGGTTTTGTAGCTAAATGGAACTCTTTGTTGCCTCTCTTCTTTGGGAGTTTGCATGAAACTTCTAGTCCCCAGGAAGAGTAAGTTCAGTTCTACCTAATGGGTCTCTGGAGTCAGTTTCTGAAATGCATGTTGTCTTCAGCAATACAGACTTACCTTCTGCTTATGGGAAATAACAAAGGACAGCAACAATAGGCTATATTTTGTTGAGTCTCTTAGGGAGCCCTGACCAAGAACTCAAATATGGTTTCCCATATCTGGTATTAGGGTTTTTGTTAGATGGTCTTTGACTCTTGGAGGAAGCACCATCAGCTCAGATGAGTTTATTAAAATTGTGCATGTATTCTTATATACTTAAGGACCTGTGTTATAGGGATTTTTAGGTAAATAGTTAATAATGTGATTTCTTCTTGCTTTTGCAGTCATCTATATTATATCTCATTTTCTCTTCCTGTATTTACCCTCCCTTTCCAAATGTGCCTGCAATTTATCAGATCACTTTTCTCCTGCTATTCCCCTTTTCCCTCCTCCATTCTTCTTCTGTGTCTGCCTCCCTCGCACTCCATATGTAGCCCCCTCCCATTTTCTCTATCATATCACTGTATCCTACCTTCCTCTCTTCTTTCCACTTTCTTCTCTATTTGTCTCCCTCCTGTTCCCTAAGGAATCCCCCTTTCCCATTTCTGTGATCAGATAATTTACACCTTGCTGTTCCCCTCTATTGCTCCCCAAGCCCCCATCCTGGCTATGGTCCCATTTTCCTTTCCTGGTTTCTATAGGTACTACAGGCTATTTACTCAGATCCGAACATTTTGGCGCTAGGACCTTTCCAATCCGAGAACATGGGACATCTGCAGGACAATTTTTAAACTTACAATTTTAACAGAACTCAGTTACAATAGGGTGAAACTACAACTCTTTTTTTTTTTTTTACTCATTGTTTAAGAATTCTGCTTTTAGGACTAAATTACAGTTTGAAATAAGAAATCGTAAACACCACTTAAATAAAACAATGGTTGTTTATTGGAACTAGAATACCAGAAGCTAATATGAGGACTCTCCAATCTTCCAAGAAAATGTCCAGTCTCAAAACTGCTATCAATTTCATCATTGTCAGGCTGTAAGGATTACTTAGTATTTTTAACATTTTTACCGACGTTGATATTAGAGTCCTATGGTTAGGTTGCTGTGGTCATAATCAATTTGATGGTGGACAGCTGTTCTCAAATTAGTCCTTAACCCGCACAAAGATTTTGACTTTTGATTGCTTCATCTTCTGGTACTCAGAAAATCCACACATGTCTTTATATATACGTGTATATAAAGTCCCTTTTCTCCTCTGAGCTCTTCAATTTTCTTTGGGGCTTGAGTGTGCTCATACTGGACTGGCTGGCTTGTGTGGTTTGTCTTATTTTTCGGTATCACATGAGCACGTAGATGGATGGTAGTTTAACTTTTAAATGTCCATTCAGCTTTCAAGCAGAAATGTTCTTCCTTGCTCAGTCTTGTTGGCCCTGCTTGCGAAGAGAAAGGAGGGAGAGGAACTTCTAGGGTATTATAAGTTGACAGAAGGGCAAAATATTAAATATGGGATCACAGTTTGACTTATACGAACAGGTTTTTGTAAGCTCCAGTACATACCATAGAATATGTTGCGAAGTACTGGGCTCGGATGGAAACCCTTTACTGGGAGTGCTGCAAAGCAAAGGTGCACTTTTTGTATATCGCATAGAGCAGAAGAATCGAGCGTAGCATCTGTTTGCACATGGCCATTGTCATCTCGATCTGTGGCTCCCTGAGTCCAGTGGGCCACTGTTGCTCTTTGCTGACAATTTTGCTAAAGGCCGATGTATCAGAAACTTTGAAGGTTCCAGTCCACTTGGGTGGCTGGACTGTAATGACCCTGCCAAAGACTGAATCCAATCCAATGAGACGGATGGGCTGGGGCTTCCTAATCATTCGTTTCTTCTTGGCTGATGTTCCTTTTTGTGGCTCAGGTGGATGGCTAGGTAACTCTGAGCTCTTCACAGCTTCCATCCTCGGGTGCTCCAAGACTACAGCAACTTCATGAAAGCACCGCTGTACTTCAAGATCAGAAGGGCTCTGTGGGAAGCAAGGCGAGACCCTAAAAGGATGTTTGGAGGAAAAGGTAGGTGTTGTGTGCCGTAGCCATTGCAAATTCTCATCCAGGGGGGTCCATGGTGACCAGAGCTGGTATCCTGCCATTGATATCCTGACTGCACTCCCCCACAAAACACAGACTCCAGAGGAGGAGCTGAGTCTTTCCCTATCTGGTACTTAGCAACAGCCTTTATGACATAAGGCCACCAGAATCTAACCCACAGCAGGGCTGAAGGCTAGAGGTACCCCTCTATGAGGTATCAGGACTTGCCTACTGCCCAATCCCCAGAAAGCCAGATGGAGACCCTGGAGGCCAAGACAAATTTTGTTCCATAATCACAAGATGATAGTTAAGAATTATTTTCTGTTATACAATAACAGTGAACAGGAAATAAGATGTTATACTTATACCAATAAACATAAAAAACGTCACTAAGACACCTTTGAAAATATCCTAAATAAAAGAGCAAAATGAAAGTAATGTGCAAATCTAAAGAGACATTTCTGCCCTCTCTTGTTCTTCATCTATCTTCTTTGTTGTTCTCTTCTCATTGGATACTTCCATTCAGAAACACTGCAACTGTGATGTTGGAATATGGTTTAAATATCTTGTTTTATATATTTGGGTTCATTTGGTTGGTTGGGTTTGTTTGTTTCTTCAAGATGGAGCCTGTGTGCTGAGTTTGTAACTCACTGGTAGAGGGCATGCCTGGTATGTGTGAGGCTCTGAGTTCATTCTCCAATGCTGAGAAAAAAAATCAAAGGATAATGCCTTGCTAAGTGTGGTGGTTTGAATAGGCATAGCCCACATAGACTCATGCAGTTGAATGCTTGGCCCATAGGGAGTGGCACCGTATGGCCTTATTAAAGGAAGTGTGTCACTATGGGGGTGGCCTTTGAGGTCTACTATGCTCAAGCTATACCCATTCTCCTGCTACTTCAAGGATGTAGAACTCTCAGCTCCTTCTTAAGTACCATGTAAGCCTGCACTCTGCCATGTTTCCTGCCATGACAATAATGGACTAGATCTCTGAAACTGTAGGCCAATGCCATGTTTTCTTTTATAAGAGATGCTGTTGTCATGGTGTTTCTTCACAACAATAAAACCCTAACTAAGACACTAAGTAGCCCAGGTTAGTCTTAAACTTTCTATATAGCCCAGACTGGTCTTGAACTTGCTTAGTATCCCTAGGTACCCAGTATACACTATGTAACTTGGGTTAGCCCCAAACACATGGTCATTCTGCTTCGGTTCCCCAGGTATGAGGGCTACAATTGCACACTGCCATGTCTGTGCTTATTCTCTCTGGTTTTTCTTTGATTTACCTTTGAAGACAGGCATTCACTAGTGTGAAACAATGTCACTGACATTGAAGAACACAACTCCATGTGGTTGGGAAAAAAATGGAGGGACTTTGTCTCACAGCCACATGGACATCTATTAAAATTCCCCAATCAAAGGCAAACAAAATCAGTGAGCTTTTTGATAAGGAGAAGAATCAAGTGTAGGCTTTGAGAAAAAAATGGATACCTAAGTTCTTGAGAATACGCTATGGAAGGAACCTTGGGCCTTTGAGGGTACATTATTTGAAGTAGTTAATCTTTAACTAAAGTTGAGGGGGGTGAACAAAAAATCTTGGTGTACTCACTTCCTTGTGAAACCAATTTCTATGAATAAAATCATAAGATTATTTGTGAAAGCACTTGGAAGCCCTAAGTATGAGGAAGAAACCTGATTAAAATAGAAATATATAAAAATAAAGATATCAATGTATGTTTGTTAAACAGAGGCCACACAAAGCTATTAAAATAAATATTTAGATAAGATAATATGTGTGGTTCACTGGCCATCTTAATAATGTTGTCTATAGTTTTTCAGGAAAAAGTATGATTTCTATTTCCAATTTCCATGTAGGCCAATATCCTGTCAACTATGCTGAAACAATTGACATAGAAAAATACTGCAGACATAAAAACTAAGTTAGTTCTAAGAAGGGTGATGTCAAGGGAGGACTCTTTCTCTTTCTTATACCCCTGGAATCTTTTCCCATATTTACATCCTGCTTCAGCAACATACAAATCATTACAAGTTAAAATTATCATAATAATTGATATTTTGATTTTTAATTAGAATTTTAAGTGGTCACTTGTCAGGAAGATCACTAAGGTCTTCAGAAAGTGTTTTATGTCACTGCTATATACAGCTGTATTAGTTACATTTTTATTGTTGTGATAAAATACCATGACCAAGGCAACTTACAAAAGAAAGCATTTAATTGGACTTAACACTTCAGCAGGTAAGAGTCTATGATGGCAGAGCAAAAGCATCATAGCATGAACATCCAAGAGCTTACATCTCGAATCACAAGCAGGAGGTAAAGAAAAATAGCTTGGAATGGTGAAATAGCATGTGTATTTTGAAACCTCAAAACCTTCCCTGTGACATACCACATAACAAGACCACACCTTCTAATAATTCCTAAACAGTTCCGCCAACTAGAGTCCAAGTATTGGAACAATAAGCATATGAGAGACATTCTCATTCAAATTTCCACAACAGAATACATTCAGATCAGAATATATTGTTATGCCATTAGGAACTTATAATTCTTTGAGTCATTTTCTTTATTAAGCACATTGGCTAAATATAAAAAGTATAAGAGAAGAGTCAAATTAACCAAACAAACTCCCATAGCATTCAACCAAAGTTAATTTTAATGAATCTTATAAAACAAAATACAGATATAAGAAACAATTCAGAAAATTCAAAACATTATAGTATATACTTTAAGGTATAGTTCTACCACTACAAATAATAATGAATTTGACATGATCAAAACACTTCCACTGTATTATCTCATATGTATATAAGAATATTTTTATTCAACACCATGGAGTGGCTTCCAGCTAGTTTGTGGTATGGGAAATTTTCAGTTTATTCATTTCCCTCTGATATTTTAGTCATTTTCATCTATGAAATAAATGTACAATAGACAGAAAACAGTAAACATACACAAATGATATTACATCTATAAGGCATGCAAGAACTAAATTCTTGAGGGTCAAAATAATTGTTCAACCTTTTCTTATGATACTCAGAGCCACATCGAGGGCCGCTATTTCCCAGGGAAGAGCTCTGTACTGAGCCATACACCCAGCTCAAGTTGACTATCATATAGACCTCCGTCTTCTGGAATGAAAGAAAGTAACACAGCCTATGGAAAGCTTGGAAAGGAAAAAAGACATGGAGCAAGAGTTGACTGATAAAGATGAACAACCTTCTAGGTAGCATTTGCCAGTGGTCATCTCCATATCAATAGATGGCAGACTCCCAATCTCTTCTTCTTATGGGAAGTTTCTCTTCAGCAGGAAGTGAGGAAAGTAAAGAAGTAAAGCTCATATCTACACTCACTGTTTCTTTTACTAATGTAGAGATAAATTCACATTTCTTTTTGCAAAAGCACAGCTTTTAGAATCGCCCTCAATCTGTAGATGCCTGTACCTCTTTTGAATCATCAACACTAAATATTCCAAAGAAACACATTTGTAGTAAAACAGTTTACCTTCTCACAGGTGATATAATCCATTTTTTTTATATTTCCACTTTATGGCCCCAGTATCTTTTCCAAATGTCTCTTTGAGTTGTCTATGGAGACTCCTACTCACCAACTAGTAAACTGTCTGACCATTTACACAGACACTGTGTACATTTATATGGTATGGCAAGGTTAGAGTCTAGAGGATCATGTAAGCTGGGCAGGAGAAAGGTTGAATAAGGAAGGGCTACTAAAAGAGACCTAGCATACATAATGATACTCTGAAAAAGCTTTTCTGATCGTGGCCTTCACTAGACTAGAGTTAAGAAGCCTATTGCCAGATAGTCCTCCCCATTGTCTGAGTCTATCAGTGTCCTTTCCAGACTTGTAGGACTTGATGGTATAATAATTAATCATCATCTACTTGACTGGCTTTATAATAACTAAGGAAATATGCCTCTGTGAACTTCTGTAAATGAGTGTCTAGGTTAGGTTAACTTAGGTGGAAAGATCTACCCTGAATTTGGGTGGAATCATGTCATGGGCTGGGGTTCTGACTTGAATAAAGGGAGACAGTAAGCTGAGCAACAGTGGTCATCACTCTGCTTCCTGATTGAGGATGTAATTAGTGCACCAAGCTGAAGCCTGTTGGCTGCTTGGCCTTCCCTGCCAGAAAGGTCTGTACCTTCAAATAGAAAAGCAAAATATTCCTTCTCATTTTGTCACGGCAGTGAGGGAAGTAACTAATACAGTGGATTTATCTTGTTAAATACATGATGGAACGAAAAAAAAATAAAAGAAATACATGTCCATTTATTTATGGTGAGAAAACTCACAGCAAAATTCCTTCAACACAGGTAAATACTATAAACATGAGTGATAAAACAATAATTTCTAATCTGCTGCTAAAAATCCCTCTGTTTTGTTCCACAGTCTTCTTGCTTTGTATTCTTTAATTTTCTCTCCACGGCTTAATAAACCTTCTTCTCATTTGTGTAACATCACTAGTAAGATGAGAGAAAGTGTGATAAATTTTTCAGTTGGTGAAAAATTTTATCAACTTTATTTTCTCAGTAAGCAATGAATCTTGAAGGCATTTGGAGTTTCATGTGGAGTATTTGTGTGTGTGTGTGTGTGTCTGTGTGTCTGTGTGTCTCTCTCTGTGTGTGTGTCTGTGTGTGTCTGTGTGTGTCTGTGTGTGTCTGTGTGTCTTTATGTGTGCATATTGACAACACTCATTGACAGGCTAGTTTGTGTCATAGTATAGTATACATTTTATGGGTTACTTGATAAAATCTCATATCAAAAGATGGAGAAATAAATTCTTAAGTTTATTTCTGACAGAAGACTTATGTATTAAGTAGCTGAAAAGAAGAATTGAACCTTCTGCTTCTAATTTTACACATTTGGATATTTAAAAGTGTTTTTTTTCCACAGAATAACTTCTGACTTCAGATATTTCCAGTTGTATTCTTTCTTTTTAAATCCTAAGTGTTGTGTGCATATTTGCACTAAGATAGAACCTTGACCTTACTACCAAGTGAGTCAAGTCAGCAGGAGAGAGAAATATTCTTAGATGTGCTTCCTATACCAAGACAGTAAGCACTTAACTCAAGGGCAAACAGAAGCAACCATGAATCCTGTAACTATAGCTTACATGTCCAAGCTAAATATACTCATTTCATTTCAACTCACAGCTGTCTTTCTGCTATAGAAAATGAGGGCAGGAGTAACAGAAGAGATGTCAGGGTGTAGAGAAACAGCATTGTTAACTAATGCATATGGTATTTGCAGTACTTTTTGAATAAACATCTATATTCATTAAAATATATTATTAAGATCTTTGCAATGGCTTTGGAAAAGACTCAGAAATCAGGCTGTCTAAGATATGAACTTGTATAGTTGAACAAGGGTAACTTCGTCTTTGGCCTACTGAGATGATTCACATGTGTCCCCTGGAATATATAACAAATGTGAGGTATTCTTGAGGAAGGGCTTCTAAGATGGGTTTGTGTCATAAAAGTAGTGCCCTCATATGTGGATTAATGTTGGTATTGAAGGTAAATGTGTTGCCTCAGTAGCAAGATTTGTTTTCCTTTTATTTTTTTTATTCGATATACTCTTTATTTACATTTGAAACGATTTCCCCTTTCCTGGATACCCCCTCCCTGAAAGTTCCATAAGCCCTCTTCCTTCCCCCTGTTCACCAATCAACGCCTTCCTGCTTCCCTGTCCTGGTATTCCCCTACACTGCTGCACTGAGCTTTTCCAGGACCAGGGGCCACTCCTTCCTTCTTCTTGGGCATCATTTAATATGTGAAATGTGTCTTGGGTATTCCAAGCTTCTAGATCCGTTTATCAGTGAGTGCATACCATGTGTGTTCTTTTGTGATTGGGTCACCTCGCTCAGTCTGACAATTTCCAGTTCCTCCCACTTGCCTAAGAATTTCATGAATTCATTGTTTTTAATAGCTGAGTAGTATTCCATAGTGTAAATATACCACATTTTCTGTATCCATTCCTCCATTGAGGAACATCTAGGTTCTTTAACGCTTCTGGCTATTATAAATAGGGCTGCTTTGAACATAATGGTGCATGAATCCTTACTGCATGTTGGAGAAATCCTCTGGGTATATGCCCAGGAGTGGTATAGCAGGGTCCTCCAGTAGTATCATGCCCAGGTTTCTGAGGAACCACCAAAGTGATTTCCAGAGTAGTTGTACCTGCTTGCAATCCCACCAGCAGCAGAGGAGTGTTCCTCTTTCTCTACATCCTTGCCAGCACCTGTTTTCTCCTGAGTTTTTGATCTTAGCCATTCTGACTGGTATGAGGTGGAACCTCAACGTTGTTTCGATTTGCATTTCCCTGATGACTAAAGATGTTGAACATTTCTTTAGGTGATTCTCCACCATTCAATATTTCTCAGGTGAAAATTCTTTGTTTATCTCTGTACCCCATTTTCGGTAGGGTTATTTGGCTCTGTGGAGTCTAACTTCTTAAGTTCTTTGTATATCTTGGATATAAAGCCCTCTGTTAGATGTAGGGTTGGTAAAGATCTTTTCCCAATTGGTTAGTTGTCGTTTTGTCCTTTTGACAATGTCCTTTGCCTTATAGAAACTTTGTAACTTTATGAGGTCCCATTTGTCAATTCTTGTCAATAGCATAAGCTACTGGTGTTTTGTTCAGGAAAATTTCCCCTGTGCCCATGTGCTCAAGGCTCTTCCCCAGTTTCTTTTATATTAGGACAAGAGTGTCTGGTTTTATGTGGAGGTCCTTGATCCACTTGGACTTGAGCTTAGAACAAGGAGATAAAATCGGATGGCGGAGAAGCATCTTAAAAAATGCTCAACTTCATTAGTCATTAGGGAAATGCAAATCAAAACAACCCTAAGATTTCATCTTACACCAGTCAGAATGGCTAAGATTAAAAATTCAGGAGACAGCAGGTGTTGGAGAGGGTGTGGAGAAAGAGGAACACTCCTCCACTGCTGGTGGGGTTGCAAATTGGTACAACCACTCTGGAAATCAGTCTGGCGGTTCCTCCGAAAACTGGGCACCTCACTTCCAGAAGATCCTGCTATACCACTCCTGGGCATATACCCAGAGGATTCCCCACCATGTAATAAGGATACATGCTCTACTATGTTCATAGCAGCCCTATTTATAATTGCCAGATGCTGGAAAGAACCCAGGTATCCCTCAACAGAAGAGTGGATGCAAAAAATGTGGTATATCTACACAATGGAGTACTATTCAGCCATTAGAAACAATGAATTCATGAAATTCTTAGGCAAATGGATGGAGCTAGAGAACATCATACTAAGTGAGGTAACCCAGACTCAAAAGGTGAATCATGGTATGCACTCACTAATAAGTGGTTATTAACCTAGAAAACTGGAATACCCAAAACATAATCCACACATCAAATGAGATACAAGAAGAAAGGAGGAGTGGTCCCTGGTTCTGGAAAGACTCAGTGAAACAGTATTCGGCAAAACCAGAACGGGGAACTGGGAAGGGGTGGGAGGGAGGACAGGGGAAGAGAAGGGGGCTTACGGGACTTTCGGGGAGTGGGGGGGGCTAGAAAAGGGGAAATCATTTGAAATGTAAATAAATTATATCGAATAAAAAAATTAAAAAAAAATGGGTTGATTTGCATTTTTCTGCATGCTGACCTCCAGTTGAACCAGCACCATTTATTGAAAAGGCTCTCTTTTTTCTACTGGATCATTGTAGCTCCTTTGTCAAAGATCAAGTAACCATAGGTGTGTGGGTTCATTTCCAAGTCTTCAATTCTATTTCATTATCTACCTGCCTATCACTGTACCAGTACCGATGCAGTTTTTAACACTATTGCTCTGTAATACTGCTTGAAGTCAGGGATATCATTTTCCCCAGAAGTTCATTTACTGTTGAGAATAGTTTTAGGTGTCCTGAGGTTTTTTTTGTTGTTGTTGTTTTTTGTTATTCCAGATGAATTTGAGTATTTTTCTTTCTACCTCTATGAAGAATTGCATTGGGATTTTGATGGAGATTGCTTTGAATGTGTATATTGCTTTTGGCAAGATGGCCATTTTTACTATATTAATCCTGCCAATCCAAGAGCATGGAAGATTTTTCCATCTTCTGAGGTCTTCTTTGACTTCTTTTTTCAAAGGCTTGTAGTTCCTGTCATACAGATCTTTCACTTCTTCGCTTAGAATCACACCAAGATACTTTATATTGTTTGTGGTTATTGTGAAGGGTGTCATTTCCCTAATTTCTTTCTCAGCCTGTTTATCCTTTGAGTATAGTAAGGCTACTGATTTGCTTGAGTTAATTTTATATCCAGCCACTTTGCTGAAGTTGTTTATCTGCTATAGGAGTTCCCTGGTGGAGTTTTTTTTGGGTCGCTTAAGTATATTATCATATCATCTGCAAATAGTGATAATTTGACTTCTTCCTTTCCAATTTGTATCCCTTTGACCTCCTTTTCTTGTCTAATTACTCTAGCTAGAACTTCAAGTACTATATTGATTAAATATGAAGAGAGAGGGAAGCCGTGTCTGGTCCATGATTGTAGTGGAATTGCTTCAAATTTCTCTCCATTTAGTTTGATGTTAGCTACTGGTTTGCTATATATTGCTTTTATTAAGTTTAGGTATGGGCCTTGAATTCCTCTTCTTTCCAAGACCTTTAACATGGAAGGATGCTGAATTTTGTCAAATGCTTTTTCAGCATCTAATGAAATGGCCATGTGTTTTTTTCTTTGAGTTTGTTTATGTAGTGGATTACATTGATGGATTTCCGTATATTGAACCAACCCTGCATCCCTTGGATGAAGCCTTCTTGATCATAGTGAATTATCGTTTTGTTGTGTTCTTGGATTTGGTTGGCAAGAATTTTTTTAAGTATTTTTGCATCGATATTCATAAGGGAAATTGGACTAAAGTTCTCTTTTTGTTGGATCTTTGTGTGGTTTTGGTATCAGTGTAATTGTGGCTTCGTAGAACAAACTGGGTAGTGTTCCTTCTGTTTCTATTTTGTGGAACAGTTTGAAGAGTATTGGTGTTAGGTCTTCTTTGAAAGTCTGACAAAATTCTGCACTAAAGCCATCTGGTCCTGTGCTTTTTTTGGTTGGGAGACTGTCAATGACCACTTCTGTTTCTTTAAGGGACCGTTAAGATGGTCTGTCTGATCCTGATTTAACTTTGGTAGTTGGTATCTGTCTAGGAAATTGTCTATTTCATCCAGATTTTCCAGTTGTATTGAGTAAAAGATTTGTAGTAGGATCTGACAATTTTTTAAATTTCCTCAGTTTCTGTTGTTATATCTCCCTTTTCATTTCTGATTTTGTTAACTTGGATACTTTCTCTGTGCCCTCTGGCTTGTCTGGATAAAGGTTTATCTACCTTGTTGATTTTCTCAAGGAACGAGCTCCTGGTTTTGTTGATTCTTTGTATGGTTCTCTTTGTTTCTACTTGATAGATTTCAGCCTTGAGTTTGATGATTTCCTGCCTTCTACTCCTCCTGGGTGAAATAGCTTCTTTTTGTTCCAGGGCTTTCAGGTGTGTCATTAAGCTGTTAGTGTATGCTCTCTCCATTTTCTTTTTGGAGGCACTCAGGGCTATGAGTTTTCCTCTTAGCACTGCTTTCATTGTGTCCCATAGATTTGGGTATGTTGTTCCTTCATTTTCATTGTGTTCTAAAAAGTCTTTAATTTCTTTCTTTATTTCTTCCTTGACCAAGGTATCATTGAGTAGAGTATTGTTCAGTTTCCACGTGTATGTGGGTTTTCTGTTGTTTTTGTTGCTATTGAAGACCACTTTTACTCCATAGTGATCTGATAGGAGGCATGGGATTATTTTGATCTTCTTATATTTATTGAGGTCTGTCTTGTGACCAATTATATGGTCGATTTTGGAGAAGGTACCATGAGGTGCTGAAAAAAAGGTATATTATTTTGCTTTAGGATAGAATGTTCTCTCTATATATTTATATATCTGTTAAATCTAATTCGTCCAAAGCTTTAATTAGTTTCATTGTGTCCCTGTTCAGTTTCTGTTTTCCTGATCTGTCCATTGAGGAAAGTGCAGTGTTGAAGTCACCCACAATTATTGTGTTAGGTGCAATGTGTGCTTTGAGCTTTAATAAAGTTTCTTTTATGAATGAGGGTACCCTTGCATTTGGAGCATATATGTTCAGGATTGAGAGTTCTTCTTGTTGTATTTTTCCTTTGACCAACAAGAAGTGTCCCTCAGAGTCTCTTTTGATGACTTTGGGTTGAAAGTCAATTTTATCTGATATTAGAATGGCTACTCCAGCTTGTTTCCTGAGACCATTTGCTTGTAAAATTGTCTTCCAGCCTTTTACTCTAAGGCAGTGTTTGTCTTTGACATTGAGATGCATTTCCTGTATGCAGCAAAATGTTGGGTCTAGTTTATTTATCCAGCCTATTAGTCTATGTCTTTTTATTGGGGAATTGAGTCCATTGATGTTAAGAGATATTAGGGAATAATGATTGTTGCTTCCTGCTATTTTTGATGTAATTTTTATGTTTGTGTGGTTATCTACTTTTGTGTTTGTTGAAAGAAGATTAATCTCTTGCTTTTTGTAGTGTGTAGTTTCCCTCCTTTTGTTGGTGTTTTCCATTCTTTATCTTTGAAGGGCTGGATTTATGGAAAGATACTGTGTAAATTTGTTTTTGTCATGAAATTACTTGGTTTCTCCATTTATGGTAATTGAGATATTTGCTGGATATAGCAGTCTGGGTTAGTATTTGTGATCCCCTGGGGTCTGCATGATATCAGTACAGGCTCTTCTGGCTTTCATAGTCTGTGGTGAGAAGTCCGGTTTAATTCTGATAGGTCTTCCTTTATATGTTACTTGGCCTTTTTCTCTTACTTCCTTTAATATTCTTTCTTTGTTTAGTACATTTGGGGTTTGGATTATTATGTGACGGCAGGTATTTCTGTTCTGGTCCAGTCTGTCTGGAGTTCTGTAGGCTACTTGTATATTCATGGGCATCTCTCTCTTTAGGTTAGGGAAGTTTTCTTCCATAATTTTATTGAAGATATTTGCTGGCCCTTTAAGTTGGAAATCTTCACTCTCATCTACGCCTATAATCCTTAGGTTTGGTCTTCTCATTGTGTCCTGGATTTCCTGCATATTTTGGGTTACAAGCTTTTTGCATTTTGCATTTTCTTTAACTGTTGTGTCCATGGTTTCTATAGTATCTTCAGCATCTGAGATTCTTTCTTCCATTTCTTGTGTTCTGTTGTTGATATTTGCATCTATGTCCCCTGATTTCTTCCCAAGGTTTTCTATCTCAAAAGTTGTCTCCCTTTGAGTTTCTTAGTTGTTTCTACTTCTGATTTCAGATCTTGGATGGTTTTGCTTAGCTCCTTCACTTGCTTGTTTGTGCTTTCCTGTAATTCGTTAAGAGATTTTTGTGTTTCCTCTTTCATGACCTCAGCCTGTTGACCAAAGTTCTCCTGTATTTCTTTAAGTGATTTTTGCGTTTCCTCCTTATTAGCTTTTGTATTCTCCTGAATTTCTTTGAATGATTTTTGTGTTTCCCTTGTAAGGGCTTCTAACTTTTGATCCATTTTCTCCTGAATTTCCTTAAGTATGTCCTTCATATGTTCCTGTACGAGCATCATGACCAGTGATTTTAAACCCAAATCTTGTTTTACTGGTGTGATGGGGTATCCAGGACATGCTGTTAAAGCAGAATTGGGTTCAGATGCTGCCATATTGCCTTGATTTCTGTTAGTGACATTCCTGCATTTGCCTTTTGCCATCTAGTTCTCACTGGTGTTAGTTGGTCTTGTCAATGCTGGACTCACCAGTGCAAGCTGCCTCTTCCCAGGTGGCCTCTGGTGCACAGCTGACCTCCTGCACTGCCTGGAAACAGGGTGCTGTGGCCCAGGCTGTTCAGATCCCGAAGCAGACACCTAAAGGCTCCCGCAGGGGCCTGCTGGACTCACCAGAGCACACTGACTCCTCCCAGCCGGCCTCCAGGATGCCCCTCTTGCCTCTTGCAGGACCTGGAGATGTGGAGTTGCAGCCCAGGCTGTTCTGGATCCCGAAGGGGAGATCTGAAGGCTTCCACCAGAGGCCTTAGGACTGGAACCTAAGCTCCGTGCTGGAGCAAGCTGTGCGCTCCCAGTCTGCTTCCAGGTGCACACCAGGCCTCTTGCACTTCCTGGAGACCGAGTGCTGTGGCCCAGGCTGTTCAGATCCCGAAGTAGACACCTGAAGGCTCCCGCAGGGGCCTGCTGGACTCACCAGAGCACACTGACTCCTCCCAGCCAGCCTCCCAGATGCCCCTCTTACCTCTTGCAGGACCTGGAGATGTGGCATTGCAGCCCAGGCTGTTCTGGATCCTGAAGGGGAGATTTGAAGGCTTCCACCAGAGGCCCCAGGACTGGAACCTAAGCTCCGTGCTGGAGCAAGCTGTGTGCTCCCAGTCTGCTTCCAGGTGCACACCAGGTCTCTTGCACTTCCTGGAGACTGAGTGCTGTGGCCCAGGCTGTTCAGATCCCGAAGCAGACACCTGAAGGCTCCTGCAGGGGCCTGCTGGACTCACCAGAGTATACTGACTCCTCCAAGCTGGCCTCCCGGGTGCCCCTCTGGCCTCTTGCAGGACCTGGAGATGTGGCATTGCAGCCCAGGCTGTTCTGGATCCCGAAGCAGAGATCGGAAGGCTCCTGCCAGAGGCCTCAGGACTGGAACCTCATTTGGTGTTTTAATTATTATGTGACGGGAAGAATTTCTTTTCTGGTCAATCTATTTGGAGTTATGTAGGCTTCTTACATGTTTATGGGCATCTCTTTCTTTAGGTTAAGGAAGTTTTCCTCTATAATTTTGTTGAAGACATTTACTTGCCCTTTAAATTGAAAATCTTCACTCTCTTCTATACCTATAATCCTTAGGTTTGGTCTTCTCATTTTGTTTTGGGCCGGGAGCTTTTTGCATTTTTGTATTTTCTTTGACTATTGTATCAATGCTTTCTATGGTATCTTCTGCATCTGAGATTCTCTCTTCTATGTCCTGTATTCTGTTGTTGATGCTTGGATCCATGACTCCTGACTTCTTTCCTAGGTTTTCTATGTCCAGAATTGTTTCCCCAAGTGATCCTCTACTCTGGAGATCCCTGTCTATCAGTCTGCCCCTCCACACAGTCACAAGAGCAAAGATCACAAGATTTTTATAAAAAGTATTCTGTCCATCTCTACCTCCCTCTAGCCCCTTTGTCTCATTCCATGTGATACTGCAGCAAGTAGACTCTTGCTAAATTGTGATGCTTCAACCTTAGACTTCTTGGCTTTCAGACCTTCAGAAGTAAGTTGGTATTTATCATTAATTACTTATTCTTGGGGTTTTTATCCCATAAGCACAAAACACTAAGACATGTCACATCTTGGAAGCCATATATTGTAACCTCAACTATATTCTGTTCAGTTATTTGCACAGATTGTGGCACAATGTTATACAAGTTATACAAAGCCATGATTTGTGGGAGGCAAGAATCATTAGAGGCCATGTTGGAAGCTCATTACCATACTGGATAATCTAAACCTCATGACATTAAGAATGCTTTTTGTTTGCTACTATTACCTAAAATGGATCTTTTAAAATCAATTGTTATCTAAATTAAGAGATAATTGATCTAAAATTCTCCTGAAGCAAACTCTCTGAGGGATATGCTATGTAACATGAAAGAATAGGAAAAATATCAAAGACTAGCTTTAATAAACTTTGCTAAGCAAGCAAAACTGAAGGTCAATGATGCACTTAGTTGTAGTAAAGCTTTGAAGCAAGGCTTAGACATAATACTAATAAAGCTAGGAGGGCAGTTATCTCTACAAGGGAGGGGGAATGTCATTGAAAAGTGATGGGAGAGGCTCTATGCTATGAAACATGGACTTATTCATGTCCTGATTGGTTGCTGCATAGTTATTTGCTCTATAAAAAGTCATTGTTTTAGCCATAGCTAATGAAGTCACTTTTGTGTATGAAAGTTACAGAGATCATAATTTAAAATTTAAAGTTAAATATGCTAGGGTTGGGCTTGTCATCAGGTGGCCTGGGCAGTTCAGTTAAGTGTTCTGGATTTCCAAGTTTGTACCTTTTCCTCACAGCAAAATGCCGAAGTAGAGTGCCTTCTGAAACATTTTAAAAGGCCACCAAGAGCTCCTTAGGAGCAACTGAACTTCCTGTTGTGAGGGAGGCAGTATGCAGAGGTCACTAGCTGACAGAGCTACATGAGAAATGAGCTTTCCAGAATGGGTCAGTGGTGTGGCCATCAAGAGGGGAACTTCACTATTTCACAATGTGATCACCGTATTAATACATTTCTGTATATACAAGCAAAGGAATAACTTAGATGGGCAGTTTGATAACAGAAACCGTGGACTCTGAGTCCCATGTCAAGTGGATTTCAGCATATTTTAACCTCTCTGCTGCTTCACTGAGATGAGTGAAAGTTCCTTTTGTGCAAGAAGCCTCTGTATAAAAATTCCTCAACACCCTTCCCCATGCACCCAGCACATATACATAGGTTTTCTCATACAAATGGCCAGTCCTTAGCTGGAAGAAAGAGATTCTATAGAGGCTAGAGAGACAGCTCAGCCCATAAATTACTTGATATATAAGGATGAAGACCTGAATTCTGTTCCTAGAATTCTTGTATAAAACTCAGGAATAAGGGCATGTGTTTATAATCTCAGTGCTGGGGCAGGGAAAACATTGGATCCCTGCAGCTCCATCTCCAGCCTAAGGTTATCCTTTTTCAAAAACTAAGTAAACAATGCTTTTAGAATAATACCTAAAGGTGACCACTAGTCTTGTCTGCCCACCCCACCCCCCCATTTTATACACACAGAGGGGGGGAGGAAGGGAGGGAGAGAGAAAGGGAGAGAGAGAGGGAGGGAGAGGGAGAGGGAGAGGGGGAAAGGAGAAAGAGAGAGAAAGAGAAGGGGGAAGGGAGAGGCAGAAGGAGAGAGAGAGAGAGAGAGAGAGAGAGAGAGATTCTGCCACATAAAGTCAGAGTTTAAGAGTCTGGTTGTTCTGCCAAGAGACAGGAAACTAAGGAAATGCCATATAGTACTTATGGAATTTAATATGGAGTTATATGATCTAAACAAACAGGAGTTGACTCAACTCCTTGCTTTTTTTTCAACTCCTTGTTTGACTTGACTCTATCAAATCTATCCATTCCACTCTTCTAAAACCTTCTTGTAATTTATTTCCAATTGCACCATAATCACCCAAGAAGCAGGCTTTCCCTCTGATTTAGCAGATTTAGCTGATTTAGTAGATAGATGTAGCAAAGAGTACTATTTCAGACTAGGAAATCTTATCCCAGAGGTTCTACCTGCTAAAGACAATTGCTTGTCATGCGTGATGTTGGATATATCTAGAGACATTTCTTATTTTCATATACAGAAACACATGAAATAATACTAGTGAGTAGAGACAAGGGATGCTGCTCAAAAGTTTTAGCATGCAAGCTAGAGAGATGTCTCAGCAGGATAGTGTGCTTGTTGCACAAGCATGAGAATATGAATTGGAATCCCTGGCATCCATGTAAAAGCTGGGTTTGGTAGTACACATCCATCTGAGCAGGAAAATCCCAGGGCTTGGTGGCCAACCAACCAACCAAGCCAAACTGGTGAGCTCTAGGTTAAGTGAGAGACTTCTCAAAAAAGTGGAAATTGGCAGAGGAAGATAATAACATTAACCTCTGGCTTCCACATGTATATGCATGGGTAAATGTAATACACACATACACACACACACACACACACACACACAAACACACACAACTAAAATATCTTGCAATCCTTAAGATGCCCCTTACATACCAACAACAAATGTTAGACTCAAAATACCAGAAGTTTTGAGGTTGAGAATCCCATTACTTCAATTTCTCTATAAACCTGAAACACCTTTTAGCACTAAGATCAACGTTTGGGCTTCCCTTTATCATGAATACAACTAATTACACCAAACCAAGACTCTAATGAGTTCCAGACATGCCAAGATTTCCCCAGAAAACAATTTATGCCCATTACACATGCTTTTTAAAATTTACATAGATATACATATTCTGTAGGCATCAAATATTCTATGAGAAACCCCCTCTCAAAACTGCACCTGCTTGCTGTTTTAATGATGCAATTAAGAAGCCCATGGAGAGTTGCCCACAGTAATGTTACAAATGAGGTAACAGTTATGGCTGGCTAACCATTGCTGATAATATTTGCCCTGGAGTACACTAAAACAAGTGACTTGTTTTAAAAGGAGTATGTCTGAAGCTTTTCTCAGAGCCTTCTCAAACTTTCAGAAAAATGGGGATCCCAGCATTCAGGAGGCAGAGATGAGCAGACCTCTGTGGCCAGTTTAGTGTACAAATCTAGTTCCAGGCTACCCAGAGATATACAGTAAGGCACTGTCTCAGAAGACAAACAAATAAAATATATTACAGAAAATAATTACATAGGTTTCATTAATGGATATATGAATGTTCTCTTTAAGGTCTTTGAACATATTCATTGGAGCTATATTGAAGTAGTCCTTGTTTTGTGGTTAAGCTATATTACAACCTACTATAGTTAGGTTATTGGGTTTTAGTGGAAGTCATATACTGGCTGTTGATGATTTTATGATGGTGTAGGCATCTGTGTTTGGAATGGTTGTAATTTTAGGTATAATCTTAGGTCTTTTATGTTGGGTGTTTGTTCTGTTCTTTTGATTCTGTTGCCTTCTTTAGTTCTTAGGAGAATGTCATGGTGGTGAGTTGCCCAAGAAAGAGCACTTCTGAGTCTCCACAAGGTGTGGCCACTGGGAGTCCTGGGTTGAATGTGTTTCTGGGTATTGAGAACTGACAATAAAAAAAAAAAAAAGAAAAGAATGGGGCTGAGCTGGGGATGGGAATATTGAGATGATTTATGGAAGGCAAAAATGCTAAGCCTGCCCTGAGGATCTGTGGAGTGCAAAAGGAATGGAGGAAGAGAAGGGCTTGCCAAAGTGCTGAAGATGAAATGGGGGAATTGGAAATGGAAAACAGGAAGGATAGTGAAGATTGCCTGCCTGATTCCCAGGCTGGCCTGGCCTATAGGAACCCAGGAAGAAAATACCTCCAAGCATTATCTGAAAACACAGCAAAGTTACCCAATGATCTGAGTTTGTCTTAGTTAGGGTTTCCATTTCTGCAAAGAGACACCATGAGCAAAGCAACTCTTACAAAGAAAACACTTACCTTTCTAAGTGTGGGGTCTCTTACCCTTTCAGAGGTTTAGTCCATTTTCTGTATGGTAAGATACATGGTGCTATTCAGGCAGACATGGTGCTAGAAAAGGAGCTGAGAGTTCTACATCTTGATCAAAAGGTATAAGAAGGTGACTAGACTCCATACTGGTTGGAGCTTGACCATAGGAGACCTCAAAGCCCAACCTCCGCAGTGACACACTTTCTCCAACAAGGGCACACCTACTCCAACAAGGCTATACATTCTAATAGTGTCAGTCCCCCATGGGCCAAGCATGGGTCTATGGAAGC
This sequence comes from Apodemus sylvaticus, assembly GCF_947179515.1. NCBI lineage: Eukaryota > Metazoa > Chordata > Mammalia > Rodentia > Muridae > Apodemus > Apodemus sylvaticus. Next base: position 24,483,469 of record NC_067495.1, read on the forward strand.
CATACCTATTCAAACCACTGCAGATGGAAAACTATTTTTACACACATGCTCTGAGCCAGTATTAGTATTCTTATATCCACTCCAGCTTGACTGTGTACATTAAAAAGTTAAATATAAATACCTAGGTATATTAGGAAATCCTACTCCTATATATCTGCTGGTCATGGGATTGAAAACATTAGAAACAACCTCTACCACTGTCTTCTCAGTGCTTTCACATGACCTCATATATAGCAACTATGTCCTGGGGAATTCTCAAATGATTAACCATAGTTACTATATGACTCAGTAATTCCACTTGTATATAGACTCAAGAGAAACAAATACATATAATGATACAAATTTTAAGCAGAAATGTTCACAGAAATGTTAATTGTAGTAATAAAAAGCAGAACAAACCGATGAAGGGATTTTTAAATGTGGTCATATTAGTGAAATTTCCACTATAATTTAATACACTAGATAGTGAATTTTAAAAGAAGAAAGGTTTGGCTCATAATGTTGATGGTTTCAATCTATAGTTGTCTGGCCCTGTTGCTTTTCAACTGCCTTTTTTTTTTTAAATCTCTTTTGCTTGGTAGAGTATCTTCCACTTATGCACATGTATTACTGGCATTGACAACAATAGGTAGCATATGACAAGCAACAAAACAATTGTTACTAAAAACAGATAAAAAAAAAAACCAGAAAATACCATTTGAAATTCTATGACTGTCTTTATAAAACACTGATGAAACTACAGTGGCATATATGTGTATGTGTATGTATGCATATATGTATGTATTTTTTTCAAATGAGGTTGCTGCTGTTGAATGTTCTCTTGGACCCACTACTCTAGAAGTTGCTCCCAAGCCCCCATAATCCATAATCTATGGACACTCCGTAATTGTCACAGTCTAACCACTTATATATGGGACAAGAGATGAACATGTTAGACCACCATAGAATCATCGGTCATGCAAGAGTACCCCATTATACTGAAAGTCATTTCCCCACAGTATAAGGAGAAAGGGGTCCAAAGTTCCCTATATGAAGCCTTGGCATCTAACCTTCAATCTTGAGATTGACACTTGTGAGGAAATTACTAAAACTTCTCTTTTTATTAAACCTTTTTATTTATTATTTATTTATTAAACCTATTAAACCTTTGTCCTTCTAAGCCCCAGAAGGCCTTGTTCTGTACCCCAAGTGCTTTCATTGAGTGAAATGAACAACTTGCTACAAAGAATGTGATCTGTGATGCCTATTTACCACTGAAAGGACAGTTTGCTCTTCAATTCAGGCAGCAGGCTGTTCTGAGCACCAACTTTACTAGAACCTAATTCTTTTTTTTCTTTTTTTTTTTTATTCGATATATTTTTATTTACATTTCAAATGATTTCCCCTTTTCTGGTCCCCCACTCCCCAAAAGTCACATAAGCCCCCTTCCCTTCCCCTTCCCTCCCCCTCCCTCACCCCTTCCCACTTCCCTGTTCTGGTTTTGCCCTATACTGCTACACTGAGTCTTTCCAGAACCAGGGGCCACTCCTCCTTTCTTCTTGTACCTCATTTGATGTGTGGATTATGTTGTTGGTATTCCAGTTTTCTAGGTTAATATCCACTTATTAGTGAGTGCATACCATGATTGATCTTTTGAGACTGGGTTACCTCACTTAGGATGATGTTCTCCAGCTCCATCCATTTACCTAAGAATTTCATGAATTCATTGTTTCTAATGGCTGAATAATACTCCATTGTGTATATATACCACACTTTTTGCATCCATTCTTCTGTTGAGGGATACCTGGGTTCTTTCCAGCTTCTGGCTGTTATAAATAGGGCTGCTATGAATATAGTGGAGCATATATCCTTATTACATGCTGGGGAATCCTCTATGTATATGCCCAGGAGTAGTATAGCAGGATCTTCTGGAAGTGAGGTGCCCAGTTTTCGGAGGAACCGCCAGACTGATTTCCAGAGTGGTTGTACCAATTTGCAACCCCACCAGCAGTGGAGGAGTGTTCCTCTTTCTCCACACCCTCTCCAACACCTGCTGTCTCCTGACTTTTTAATCTTAGCCATTCTGACTGGTATAAGGTGAAATCTCAGGGTTGTTTTGATTTGCATTTCCCTAATGACTAATGAAGTTGAGCATTTTTTAAGATGTTTCTCCGCCATCCGATGTTCTTCAGGTGAGAATTCTTTGTTTAACTCTGTACCCCATTTTTAATAGGGTTATTTGGTTTTCTGGGGTCTAACTTCTTGAGTTCTTTTAGAACCTAATTCTTGAGTAACACATTTCACAGAGCCAGACATGTGCCTTAATTATATAATTATAACATATAAACTCACATATATTCATATAATACACACATTTATATTTGTGTTTGTGTGTATCCACTCACATGAACAACTAGAAATACCCTTAGTAAACAGCAAATAACACATACTCATTAAATGTTTACTATTGAATGAATAAAAGTAATAAACCTTGAGCTCCAATAGCCCTTTAGGGCCTGACTTTATGGAAATTTGTTCATTTTAGCTGCTTTAAAGTATCATTATGCTAGAATGCCCCACCAAGTAGTGCTTGGAAGGAAGGGTGCATAATTCAGTACTTAATATGACTCTCCAGAGAGGAACAGATTTTTAGGCTGCTGAGCACTGAATGTTTTCTGATTTTGTTTTTGTTTTATTTTTTAATTTCAGATTTAATGATACATAGAATTATTTTTGGAGGTAAGTATTTTACTGAGGCTCTTTAGTGTGAGCTTTATTAAGGAGTATTCCTAATGGGCCTTACTTTTATGAATAAACTGAACCTTTTGTTGTTATAATAACCTTTACTAATGAAAATAGCATTCTGTACTTAGGTGGTTGGTTTTTAGACTGTACAACATGTTGTGCTCAGACTCAGCTTTCTATTGGTGAAATCGTGAGTCCAAAGTTACAAAGTTGTCTCTTTGAGTTTTTGTTGTTGTTGTTGCTACTTTGGTGAGATATCCCATGTACATTTTCAAGAAAACAATTCCTATTTTACAGTTTTTGTATATTATACATTAATTAAGAGATGTTTTCAAAAGACCTACCTGTTATATAATAAGCTCTATCAAATAAAAAAATGCTTTATGTTTGAGTAAAATGAACAACTTGCTAAAGACTGTGATCTGTGAGGCCTATTTACCACTGAAAGGACTGTTTGCTCTTCAAGTCAGGCAGCAGCCTTGGTGAGAGATTTTGGTGAGTTCATATGTAGTGGTTTGAATGAGAATGGCCCCCATAGGCTCATGCATTTCAATGCTAGGTCCTCAGTTAGTGATACTGTTTTGGAAGGATTAGAAAGTGTAGCCTTGTTGTAGGAAATGTCTCTGGAAGTATATTTGGGGGTTTCAAAAGATCATGCCAGACCCAAGTCCAGGTGTTTTCTCTCTCTCTTTTCTCCCTCTCTCCCTCTCTCCCTCCTTCCTTCCCTCCCTCTCTCACCCCCCCCCTTTTATCAGCTGTGAGTTCTGAGCTCCTTCTCTAGCACAATCCCTTCCTTTCTGCTTCTGCACTCCCCACCATGATGATAATGGACTCACCTTCTGAAACTATAAGCCAATCCCCAATAAAAAGCTTCTTTTTGATAAGTTGCTTTGGTCATGCTGTCATCTCACAGTGATTGTAACCCTAATTAAGACAGTGTAGAAAGGAGTTCCCTTCACTCCAGATAATACAGAAGGTGATTCAAACTGCGTGTATGATATACACCATTAATCCCAACACTTGAGATAGAAAGTCAGGTAGGTCTTTGTGAATTTAAGGTCAGCTCAGTCTGCATTGCAAGTTTCAAGACAGTCAAGGCTACATCTTGAGACCTTATCTCAAAACAAACAAACAAACAAACAAACAAACCAAAAACAAAAAACCAACAGCAAAAGAAAACAACACACACACACACACACACACACACACACCCCAAACACTCAAAAAACAAATTTAGGAAAACAAAAAAAACTAACAAAACAATTTGGAGATGTTTTATTTTGTGCCTTACATCAGTTTGTCTTATTTTTTATTGAATATAATCCTCATTTACATTTCAAATGCTAAAACCTTTCCCAGTTTCCCCCAGCCCCGAAAACCCTCAGCCCCTACTCCCACCACCTGCCTCCAAGTATATGCCCCTCCACCCAACCCACTCCCACCTCTCCCCCCATTTCCCTTTGTTGGGGTATCTATTGAGCCTTCACAGGACCAAGGACCTCTCCTACCACTGATGCCTGACAAGGCATTCCTCTGCCACACTTTTGGCTGGAACTATGTGTACCCCTTGATTGGAAGTCCTGGGGCATCTGGGTGGCCTACCTCGCCGTTCTTCCCATGGGGCTATAAACCTCTTCGGCTCTCCAGTCTGCCCTCCAACTCCTCCATTGAGGACCCCACGCTCAGTCCAATGGTTGGCTGCTAGCATCTGCCTCTGTATCTATAAAGCTCTGGCAGTGCGCCTCCAGAGACAACCATAACAGGGTCCTTTCTGCATGCACTTCTCGTCATTCATAATAGTGTCTCTGAGTTTGTTGACTGTTTATAGCTACAATCCCCAGGTAGGGCAGTCTCTGGGTGGCCTTTCCTTCATTCTCTGCTCCACACTTTGTCTCCACAATGGCTCCTGTGAGTATTTTGTTCCCTTTCTCAGAGGAACCAAAGTACCCCCACTTCAGTCCTCCTTCTTGAGCTTCATGTGGTCTGTGAATTGTAACTTGTTTATTTTGACCTTTTGGGCTAACATCCACTTATCAGTGAGTGCATACCATGTGTGTTCTTTAGTGATTGGGTTATCTCACTTAGGATGACACTTTCTAGTTCCATCCATTTGCCTAGGAATTTCATAAATTCATTTTTTAATAGCTGAATTGTACTCCATTGTGTATATATACCACAATTTCTGTATCCATTACTCTGTTGAAGGACATCTGGGTTCTTTCCAGCTTCTGGCTGTCATACTTAAGGTCACTATGAACATAGTGGAACATGTGTCCTTATTACATGTTGGAGCATCTTCTGGGTATATGCCCAGGAGTGGTATAGCTGGGTACGCTGGTATTACTATGTCTGATTTTCTGAGGAACAATCAAACTGATTTCCAGAGTGGTTTCACCAGCTTGCAATCCCACCAACAATGGAGAAGTGTACCTCTTTCCCCACATCCTCTCCAGCATCTGCTGTATTTTTCATCTTAACCATTCTGACTGGTGTGAGATGGAATATCAGTGTTGTTTTGACTTACATTTCCCTTATAACTAAGGATGTTGAACATTTCTTCAGATACCTCAGGACCATTCAAGTTTCTTCAGTTGAGAATTCCCTATTTTGCTCTGTACCCCATTTTTAATAGGGTTATTTGACTCTCTGGAATCTAACTTTTTGAGCTCTTTGTATACATTGGATATTTGCCCTCTATTGAATGTAGGATTGGTAAAGATTGTTTTCCAATGTGTTGGTTGCCATTTTGTCCTATTGACCGTGTCCTTTGTCTTGCAGAAGCTTTGTAGTTTTACGAGGTCCCATTTGTCAATTCTTGTTCTTAGAGCATAAGCCATTGGTGTTCAGGAAATTTTCCTCTGTGTCCATGTGTTCAAGGTTCTTCCCCACTTTCTCCTCTATAAGCTTCAGTGTGTCTGGTTTTATGTGTAGGTCCTTGATCCAGTTGGATTTGAGCTTTGTACAAAGAGATAAGAATGGGTTGATTTGCATTTTTCTGTATGCTGACCTCCAGTTGATCCAGCACCATTTGTTAAAAATGCTGTCTTTTTTCCCACTGGATCTTTTTAGTTCCTTTGCCAAATATCGTGACCATACATGTGTGGGTTCTTTTCTGGGTCTTTAATTCTATTTCATTGATCTTCCTTCCTGTCTCTATACCAATACCAGATAATTTTTATCACTATTGCTCTGTAGTAGAGCTTGAGGTCAGGGATGGTGATTCCCTCAGGAGATCTTTTTTTGTGGAGAATAGTTTTTGCTATCCTGGGGTTTTGTTTTGGTTTGTTGTTGTTGTTGTTGTTGTTGTTGTTATGCCAGATGAATTTGAGAATTGCTCTTTCTAGATCTATGAAGAATTGATTTGAAATTTTCATGGGGATGGCATTGAATCTGTAGATTGCTTTCAGCAAGATGACCATTTTTACTATATTAATTCTGCCAATCCATGAGCATAGGGAATCTTTCCTTCTCTGAGATCTTCTTTGATTTCTTTCTTCAGAGGCTTGAAGTTCTTGCCATACAGGCCTTTCACTTGCTTGGTTAGAATCACAGCAAGGTATGTAATATTATTTGTGACTATTGTGAAGGGTGTCATTTCCCTAATTTCATTCTCAGCTGGTTTATCCTTTGAGTAGAGGAAGGCTACTGATTGTTTGAGTTAATTTTATATCCAGCCACATTGCTAAAGTTGTTTATCGGCTTTAGGAGTTCTCTGGTGGAAGTATTGGGGTTGCTTAAGTATACAATCATATCATCTGCAAATAGTGATATTTTGACTTCTTCCTTTCCAATTTGCATACCTTAGACCTCCTTTGGTTGTCTGGTTGCTCCTGGCTAGGATTTCAAATATTATCTTGAATAGATAGGGAGAGAGTGGACAGCCTTGTCTGTTCCCCGATTTCAGTGGGATTGCTTCAAGTTTCTCTCCATTTTGTTTGATATTGGCTACCAGTTTCCAGTGTATTGCTTTCACTATGTTTAGGTATGGGCCTTGGATTCCAGATCTCTCTAAGACTTTTATCATGAACGGATGCTGGATTTTGTCAAAAGCTTTTTCAGCATCTAATGAAATGATCATGTGTTTTTTTTTTCCCTTGAATTTGTTCATGTAGTGGATTACATTGATGGATTTCCATATATTGAACCATCCCAGCATCCCTGGAATGAAGCCTACTTGATTGTGGTGAATTATTGTTTTGATGCAATCTTGGATTCAGTTGGCCAGAATTTTGTTGAGTATTTTTGCATGGATGTTCATAGGGGAGATTGGTCTGAAGTTCTCTATCCTTGTTTGGTTTTTGTTTGGTTTAGGTATAAGCATTATTGTGGCTTCATAGAATGAGTTGGGTAGTGTTCCTCGAGTTTCTATTTCATGGAATAGTTTGAAGAGTATTGGTATTAGCTCTTCTTTGAAGATGTGATAGAATTCTCCACTAAATTCAACTGGTCCTGGGCCTTTTTTTTTTTTTTTTTTTATGGGAGACTATTAACAACTGCTTCTACTTCCTCAGGACTTATGGGACTATTTAGATGGTTTATCTGATCCTGTTTTAACATTGACACCTGGTATGTATCTTGAAAGTTGGCCATTTCATCCAGATTTTCAAATTTCGTTGAGTATAATCTCTTATAGTAGGATCTGATGTTTTTATTTTAATTTCCACAGTTTCTGTTGTTATGTATCCCTTTTAATTTCTGATTTTATTAATTTTACTAGTGCCTCTGTGCCCTCTAGTAAGTCTGGCCAAGGATTTATCTATCTTGTTGATTTTCTCAAAGAACGAGCTTCTGATTTTGTTGATTCTTTGAATAGTTTTTTGTTTCTATTTGGTTGATTTCAGCCCTGAGTTTCATTATTTCCTGCTGTCTACTCCTCTTGGGTGTATTTGCTTCTTTTTGTTCCAGAGCTTTCAAGTGCACTGTCAAACTGCTAGTGTAATCTCTCTCCATTTTCTTTTTGGAGGTACTTAGAGTTTTCCTCTTAGCACTGCTTTCATTGTGTCCCATAAGTTTTGGAATGATGTGTCTTCATTTTCATTAAATTGTAAAAAGTCTTTAATTTCTTTATTTCTTCCTTTACCAAACTATTGTTGAGAAGAGGATTGTTCAAAGTCCAAGTGTATGTGTGTTTTCCCTTGTTTTTGTTTGAACTTAAGACCAGCCTTAGGTCATGGTGATCTGATAAGGTACGTGGAACAATTTCATTATTTCTGTATCTGTTGAGGCCAGTTTTGTGACCAATTATATGTTCAGTTTTGGAGAAGGCACCATGAGGTGCTGAGAATATGGTATATTCTTTTGCTTTAAGATAGAATGTTCTATAAATATCTGTTAGATCCATTTGGTCCATAATTTCAATTAGTTTCACTATATCTCTGTTTAGTTTCTGTTTCCATGATTTATCCATTGTTGAGAGTTGGGTGGTAAAGACTCCCACTATTATTGTGTGGGGTGCAATGTGTGCTTTGAGCTTTAGTAAAGTTTCTTTTATGGATGTGGGTGCCCTTGCATTCAGAGCATAGATGTTCAGAACTGAGAGTTCATTTTGGTAGATTTTTCCTTTGACCAGTATGAAGTGTCCCTCCTTATCTTTTTTGACAACTTTTGGTTGAAAGCCAATTTTATCCGATATAAGAATGGTCATTCCAGCTTGTTTCTTGGGACCATTTTCTTGGAAAATTGTTTTCCAGCCTTTGACTCTGAAGTAGTGCTGCCTTTGTCACTGAGGTGTGTTTCTTGCATGCAGCAAAATGTTGGGTCCTGTTTACATATCCAGTCTGTCAATCTATGTCTTTTTATTGGGGGAATTGAGACCATTGATGTTAAGAGATATTAAGGAAAAGTGATTGTTTCTTACTGTTATCTTCTTTGTTAAAATGAAATTCTGTTTGTGTGGCTAAGGTAGACAATGCCAGGTAGGTCTCTGTGAATTTGAGGCCAGCTCAGTCTACATAGCAAGTTCCAAGGCAATCAAGGCTACATAGTGAGACCTTATCTCAAAAAAAAAAAAAAAAAACAATGACAACAACAACAACAAAAAAAACCAACAACCCCCCCAAAAAAACACATAAAAAACAATTTTTAGAAAACAAAAAAAAATAACAAAGCAATTTGGAGATGTTTTATTTTGTGCCTTACATCAGCTTGTCTTAAAAATGATTCCCAAGACTTATGGTGTTGTTATTAAAACTATGTTCCTTAAATCCTCCAAGGAATTCAGTGGTTTTATCTACTTCTCATATTGAAGAAATGAGCTGGTCTTTTGAGAAAGATTATCAGGGAAGAAACATGGTTCTGGTATTTGATTTCATGTTATAGTGAAACTTAGAATGCGTATATAAATGCAGGTTGGGAATTCATCTTTTTCCAACAGAAAATTCAAGTCTCAATTAATGCCCTTCATTTGAATGTACCAAAATTCTCTCTGTTACCTTTCTGCTCACTGGTGGCAATTGACAACTGTGTCCAGAGATTTCTATGGAAAGGAAGAAGGGAAAATCCCATACTAAGGAGAAATGAGAAGTTAAGGAGACATGTTCAGTAAATCTCAGCATCACAATGAGTATTAGTGGATGGTCATGCTACTGGCTGATTGAGATTGGACTACTCCATATGCAAATATAGGATTGGCTTTTGTCATTATGAACTTTGAGGTGTTGGATGACTTCAGGCAAGGCACAACTAACTGCCCAAAGGTAAAAAGGTAGACAAACAATTGAAAACCAGCTAGAAGCAGAGATTGCCTGAATATTACATAATTAATAAGTCACTCTTGATTTTCATGTTCAAGGGGGCTGCCCTATGGGTAACTGAAATAATAAAGGAAAATTATTCTAATGGTATAACAGTGCTGGAGGCCTAGGAAAGAACTGTAATTATTCCATAGTGTAAATATACCACATTTTCTGTATCCATTCCTCCATTGAGGGACATATGAGTTCTTTCCAGCTTCTGGCTATTATAAATAGGGCTGCTATGAATATAGTGGAGCTTGTGTCCTTATTACATGCTGGGGAATCCTCTCCGTATAGACCCAGGAGTGGTATAATGGGGTCCTCCGGTAATATCATGCCCAGTTTTCTGAGGAACCACCAGACTGATTTCCAGAGTGATTTTACTAACATGCAATCCTACCAGCAGTAGAGGAGTGTACAGCAGTGTAGGGAAATACCAGGACAGGGAAGCAGGAGGGGTTGATTGGAGAACAGGGGGAGGGGAGAGGGCTTATGGTACTTCCAGAGAGGGGGGGACCAGGAAAGGGGAAATAATTTGAAATGTAAATAAAAATATATCTAATAAAAAAGAACTACAATTATTAGAGAAGGCTGCCCTGTAGGTTCTGTAGTTAGGTTTGGGTGATCTCAGACAAACCTACTACAGGAAGAGAGCCATAAAGATTAAACTGCATTTGATACTTTGTCTGGTAGCGAGGAAAGCTTCTAGAAACAGAATAACATAGATTATCTACAAGACATAGCTACAGGGAAGCTCAAAGGCAACCAGAATAACCCAGGCAAACCCTGCCTATGGTGAGGGGAAGCATCTCCAGCTATGGGTGTTGTATGAAATTTTGCATATGTGTGTTGGGGAGTGATTGTTACATGGAAATAGATAACACATACAGGGAACAATGATGGTGCTTCATATGTAAACTCTATATTATATGTTCTCAAGGCATTATTACTTTTCTTCAGTAAAATAGTGTTATAGATATTATGCAAAACTGTGTATTCTAGTGCTGCTTCCAGAAGACATGGATTATTAAAGGAAAATATCAGTTCTAACACAAGATAGTCTCCTACAAGTTATCAGTCATGGCGGGCTCAGAGGTACCCAATGCAACAAAGGCTATTATTTGTCTCTGATAATGGTTGCCCACCATAACTTGATGATATTCTCTGTTGCTGAAGACACCACACAATTTGGTTACAGTACATAAATAAAACGTGAGCTTACCGGGAAACTTATCCATGATGGTTAGCTTTCATAGTGCCAGAAGGCACTACACAGACAACTGGAGGAGAAAAGACATACATCAGTGTCCTTGCCTGACATTGTTACAATAATGTAATTGTAATGTAATGACCTTAGATGTTACAATACTTGCCTGTCAGTCAAGATACACCCACTGATTCAATACAGCTCCAATATTGATGGAGGAGATGCTTCTGAGGCTCTACACTTAGTAAAAGAGGCATTGGCAGTTGCTGGCCTTGGCTGCACATTCTCCAGTGGAAAGTCTCAGACCTGTGTTCATGTAAACAGACCAAATGGACTTGGTATGTTAATAAAAAACAAAGGTGCATGAAGTTAAGAGAGAGATTTGTTGGGGGTTAAGTAGAAAGAGTTGGGGGCAGGGACAGGGAGATAGCTGTGATCAAAGTACATTGTATCATCATGAAATTTTCAAAGAATAAATAAGAACATTTTAAATGCCCTTATCTTATGAGACGAGTTATATGTTATAATCACTGCAACTTTCAAGTCTTGACAAAGATTATGCATAAGTGCCTAAAAAGTAAAGCAAATTATGACAAATGTTGCCAATTTTTCGATCTAGGTGACGAGAATACGTGGGGATCATTTCATTTTCCTTCCAACATTTCTATGTAAAAAGTTGGAAAGCAAAATTTTAAGTCACTTGTTTTTCATACTAAGCAAGCGTTTTCATTCTAAAGGAAATGTTTTTGAAATTTGCTTTTGGAACTATCATTGTGTGTAATCATCCAATTAACATTTGACCATAATTTCCTGGCTCTTCTCATCAACACTCAGGTATGTCATAAAGTACAAAGTCCAATTTTTAAATCATATTCAAAATACACAGAAATTTCCATCTAATTTATGAATTCCTGGTCACATTTAGCCTTACCAGATCTGATAATGCATAATGTTAACATGGTAAATCCCAAAACCATTTTAATTGAATACATTCATTAAATTTGATGTACAAGGGATTTTTTTTAATTTTTTTTTTATTTTTGGAAATCAAAACATCCCTGCCCCCCAGCCCTGCATCTTCTCATAGGCTGTGTATAAACAATAGTTAATAAATAGTTAATTGGTAAAAGACCAGGTTTATTTTAGAGGTAGAGTGGCCAGGTCTGCTCCTTAATAAACTGTAAGAAACCTAAGAGTTCAGTTGGCAGATACAATAACCAGACCTGTCCCTGGAACTAGGATGTTGGAAGCTATAGAGATCAGGAATCAAATGTGTTATGCTACTTTATTCATTTATTTTTAATATTTGTTTGTGAGAGTATTTTGCCTGCATATATGCATACTTGATAGCTGAGCAGGCAAGAACAGGGAGTGAGATCTCCTGTTACTAACATTTTATTGTGTGCATGAGTATTTTGCTTGCACATACACATGCTTGGGAGCTAAGCAGGCCAGAACTGCAGTTACAGACAGTTGTGAGTCACCATGAGAGTGCTAGGATCAAACCTAGTTCCTCTGGAGAGTAGGCAGTATTTTTAAACAGTGAGCAAACTCTACAGCCCGTATTTCATTCTATTAGTTCATGATATTTAAAAAAAAAAAAAAAAAAAAAAAAAAAAAAAAAAAAAAAAACGTGTGTTCACTCAGTACCACCCACCTTTTTTTTTCTGACTCACCAATTTGACCCAGGGATCCACCTGTCTCTGTCTCTAAAGTGGGCACCACCACACCTGGCATTTTGGTTTGTTCAATTTACATAGGTTCTGGAGATGGAACACTAGTCCTAATGATTGAATGCAAGCGATTTACCAACTGTGCCACCACCCCAGGGACCCAGCTGTAATATTTCTCAAATCTACTTGCAACTCTGATCCTCAGACCCCTATGTTTTAAGGCAGAGAGCAAGATGACCATGTGATGACTACATTGTCATACTAACAAAATAACTATATGACTGGATAGACATAATAACAAAAAAGTAGAAACCAAGTAACAAGCATACCTTACACAGTGTCTAATGACTGTGATGTCTTTGAGGCTGAATCTCTGCAAAAGAGGAAGAGCAGGAAAAACATCTGCCAGCTGCAGCTCAGCCCTGAGCATGTCTCATCAGGTTTGCAGTAGGCTACCACATGGTCTGCAAACACCCCAGAAATCCTGCAAGACAACTAACTGGAGTAAAGGATGAAAACTAGTTGTTTTCTTTTCATCTTTGTATCACAGGTTTGTTACATTAACAGAGGGGTCTGTTTATTTAATTATAAGTAAATATATGCTAATTTATGAAGGAGTGTTGTGTGGATATAATGTATAAATAAACTCATACTTTCCTTCAACTGAAAGGGAAGTTTAACCCATAAAAAATGAATTCATTTTTAAGGCATTTATTAATTATTATTCCACATATGTGAGTGCTTGAAGTATATATGTATATGTACCATATGTGTACCGGATGCTCTCAGAGGCCAAAAGAGGGCATCAGATTTTCTGGAAGTGTAGTTGCATATAACTATGAGCTGTCATAGGCCTCTAATAAGCAGAAGATGGAACTACTACATAGCTGAAAGTCAACTCTCCAGGTATCTGTAAAGATGGTATCCATTACACATGCTTTCCTAGAGCACAAGTCCTTACCAACAGTCCTAAGACAATCCCTAGAAATTATCTGGATACCTGATGGCCTGCTCAAGTTGATACATAAAATTACCATCATTGGATACTGCCACAGAACAAGGTAGCATCAAAATATCAATTATAATGTTATGTTGGCCTTCACATGGAGACACTGTGGCTACACAGCATCCATTATCAAATACCAAATTAAAACTTCAAATCTGGCCACTATCCATGACCCTTTTTAAAAAGAAAAAAATCTTTAAGTCCTTTTTTTAATAGTCCAGACTCTATCCTCCTCCCAGTCTGGCCCCCAGCTTCTCCCCATCCCATACCACCCCAATCTGCATCTCCAATGCATGTTCCCACCTCCCTATCCCCACCTCACCAGACCTCCCTGGGGCCTCAAGTCTCTCGAGGGTTAGGTGCATCTTCTCTCACTGATGCCAGACTTGGCAGTCCTCTGCTGCATATATGTAAGGGACCTCATATCAGCTGGTGTGTGGTGTCTGGTTCATGGCTCAGTGTTTGAGAGAACTCGGGGGTCCAGATCAGTTGAGACTGCTGGTCTTCCTATGGCGCTGCACTCCTCAGCTTCTTCCAGCTTTTCCCCAATTCACCCACAGGAGTCTCCAGCTTCTGTCCATGGTTGGATGCTAGTTTCTCCATCTGACTCTTTCAGTTGCTTGTTGGGCCTCTCTGAAGGCAGCTGTGCTAGCCTCCTGTCTGCAAGCATACCACAGTGTCAGGCCCCCAGAGCTTCCTCTGGGAAGTGTGTTATCTGTCTAAGTATCTTAGGAGACCCTCTGGCTCTTTATCTTCAAGAAGACCAATGAGTGATGCCTGCACTTGAGGGACAGGTTTTTTTTTTTCTGTCTCTGAGATAAGAAAAACAAGGAAACAAGAATTAAAAGATTTTTAAAATCGTGAAGTAACCCAACCACAAAAGAACACACATGGAATGCACTCACTGATAAGTGGATATTAACCCAGAAGCTCTGAATACCCACGACAGAATTCACATATCAAATGATTCCTAAGAAGAAGGAAGGAGAGGGCCCTGGTTCTGGAAAGGTTTGATGCAGCATTGTAGGGGAGTACCAGGACAGAGAAGTAGGAGGGGGTTGATTGGGGAATGGGCGGAGGGAAGAGGGCTTATGGGACTTATGGGGAGGGGGGAACCGGGAAAGGGAAAATCATTTGGAATGTAAACAAAGAATATAGAAGAAAAAAAAATAAACAGGACCAGGGTTATTATTGGAAGGGAGGAAGTGTATGGTCAGAAAAGAGGTGAAGGGCAAGAGCAGGAGACTGGCCTCATAGAAGCTAAGAATGATGACAGACATCTATGCGGAGATCATTATGAAGCTCAGTCTTTCATGTGCCAAATAAAAAAATTAATAATGAAAATTAAAAATATATTCACACATGAAAGCAGAAAGGAGAATACTTGGAAGAATGTAGATGAGAGAAGATAATGAAGGGCCTAATAAGATCAATGTGCGAGCTGGTGGGATGACTCAGCAGTTAAGAGCGCTGACGGCTCTTCCAGAGGTCTTGAGTTCAAGTCCCATCATCACATGATGGTTCACAACCATCTGTAATGGGATCTGATGTCCTCTTGTGGTGTGTATGAAGACAGAGTGTACTCATATACATAAAATAAATAATAAAAAAAGGCAATGTATAGGGGCTGGAGAGATGGCTCAGAAGTTAAGAGCACTGACTGCTTTTCTGAAGGTCCTAGTTTAAATTCCAGCAACCACATGGTGGCTCACAACCATCCCTAATGAGATCTGATGCCCTCTTGTGATGTAAGACCTCCAAAAACCGAGGGCGCACCAGCACCCCATGCCTCAGAAGGCGACACCCAAATCACTCACGAGAAATGATCTTGATGCTTAAGATTTTTATTCCAGAGGCTCTGGGGTCCACAGTCATACACGGAGCAGGGTTAGAGGACTGTGGGACCTCGAGTGCAGAATTGGGACAGCTTTTATAAGTTTACAACAAAGCCCACGAGTCACAAACCAATCATTCCTTAGCATCAAGAGCCCGCATAGTGTAAGCCAATCGATTTGTATCACTCCATAGTTATTAGGCCAATCAGTTTACATTAGTTTCCTATTTTCTTGGAGGTCTATGGCTGCGTGAACTCCTCGATGGGGTTAATGGCATAAGCATTTACAGAAGCAAGATAAGCAGATAATTAGCTCATTTCCAGTTACCTTACAGGGCCAGGATCACCTATTCAAGGCCTTTTTGTCTAGCTCTTAACAAAGGGAGGACTCAAGGAATGTGAAATGTTTGGGGCTCCTTAGAAGGCTGAAGTTAGAGCTTCTTTGGAGCGAGATTGCATTTTAAACTTCTGACTTCTTGGGGTCATTAGAGAGTTAGGCTGTATTTTCTATCCTTTCAGTGGTGTGTCTGAAGACAGCTACAGTGTACTTGCATATAATAAATAAATAAATAAATAAATAAATAAATAAATAAATAAATCTTAAAAAATCAATGTATATGATACAAGCATCTGAAAAGTCATAATGAAATTGATAATTTTATACAATGAGTATGTATTATATATAAGAAGTAAATAAAAAGTAAAGTGTTTGCTGAAAAAAAAATCTTTAAAGCTACAACTATGGATACCTTGGCAGAGAAATGCTATCTTCCCACCAGCCTACATGAGGGCTAGATCTACTACCTAAGAACGGAGAGTTCATTTTGTCATACCTGTATCAACACCCCCAGTTCCATTGTTTATAGAAGGCCAGCTCTCAGTGAATGGATCCCAACACTCAGGGAGAGAGAATTAAGTCAGAAACCCTAAAATAGGGAGCAAGAATAGATAGATATGTGTGTTCATTTTATATTGTAATTTCACATCTCACCACTGACCAAAGAAGATACTTCAACAAATTCAATTTTAACACTAGGAAAAGACTCCTTTGTAGATGGGTGTGTGCATGTGTTCACATATATGGGGGTGCATATACATGTGGGTACATATGTGCACGTGTAGTTATGCACATGTGGACATGTGTGTACAGATGAGAGAAACGACCTTGAGTATCATTCCTTGTGTGCCATATGTTAGTTTTTCATTGGCCTAACATTTCACCAAGTAAGTTAGGCTAGCTGATCCCATCTCCAAATCATCCCCTCTGCCCTGGGGAAAGACTTTCTGGAACTAAAAACAAATTATTTCCATGTTTTAAACGAGAATTCATTGGTTTTGTTCACTCCTTTTGGCCCTTGTTTACTACCGAGTAAGTCCACAAATTTGCAATGATTAAATAAATAAAATCCAATGGGTAAGGATGAAGTGACGATGAGACCAGAAGTACTTTCTCTCAGTGGCTGGGGATGTATCTCAATTAAAATAGTGGTTTCCTAACATACACAAAGCCCTGGATTTAATCCCTAATACCATACAATCCAGATGTGGTAACACAAATCTGGACTCCCAGCACTTAGGAAATGGAGGAACAAGGATCAGGTTTCAAGGTCATCTTTAGTGTGATCGTTTGCATAGGCTTATCCCAGGGAGTGGCACTATTAGAAGGTGTGGCGTTGTTGGAGGAAGTGTGTCACTATGGGGATGGGCCTGGAGATCTTCCTCCTAGATGCCTGAGGATTCCCAGTCTGTTCCTGGCTTCCTTTGGATAAAGATATAGAACCCTCAGCTCCTCCTGCACCACAACTGCAAGGATACTGCCATGCTTCTGCCTTGATGATAATGGACTGAACCTCTGAACTGGTAAGCCAGCCCCAATGAAATGTTGTCTTTTATAAGAGTTGCCTTAGTCATGGTGTCTGTTCACAGCTGAAACCCTAACTAAAGACACTTACATCCTTCAACCCACTGTGGGGTACATGAAACCTTGTCTGAAAAAAAAATGTATTTACCTCGGAGCAGCTAGACTGAAGATGCCATACAAGTAAGAAAATTCAATTCCACAAGATGATCCCACATCCATTAATACGACTATTATGTAAAACTACAAACCATACTTTAAAAAAATCCCAGTAACCAGCAAGTACCCTTAAGAATGTGTAGAAACTGAATTCTTAGCATGGCTGGTGAGAATCTGAAATTGCAGCCATTGTACAAAACAGTATGGCAGTTCCTAAAATATTAAATTTGGAATTATGTTGTTGTGCAAGCATCCCACTTCTGGCACATGCCCAGACCATTAAAGTCTGGGGCAAGAACAGATAAACAGATGTCAGTATATCAGCAGCACTGTTTATAGTAAATGTCCATGGACAGATCAAAGGCTAATACTGATATGGCATAAACAGACAATGAGGTGCTATTTAGCCTTAAGGAGACTAAAGTTGTGGACCATGCTACAGCATAAATGAACTTAGAAGACATTGTTCTGTGGTGGGCACTAAAAGGACAGGTACTGTACAGATCCACTTATATGTGGTGCTGATATTCACAGTGACAGAAAGTAGGAAGGTAGTTTTCAAAATCTAAGGAAGGAGGGGAAATCACTTAAAAGGTACAGCAATTCAATTTTGAAAGATGACAATGTTCTGGAGAAGAGAACCCAAACAGAAAGTGAAGTAGCAAGGAGAAACACGCAAAAACTAACTGGAAAAAAAAGAACAGCATGTAGGTAACAAGGCTCCTGGAAACAGAAAAGGACCTGGAGGGACATGAACAAGTAAAGAAATGACAGAAGGAAGTTTTTTTTTTTTTTTAATGGGATGAAGAAAAATAGGTCTGTGCACTGAGTGGGCTCAACAAAGTCCAGACAATCTGAGAGATTTGTGTAGCAGCAATTAGATAATATTCTTGAGCCCTGGAAGCACAGAGGGAAGATTATAGGCATTATTCAGACTGCAATAAAACAGAGTAGATGTCCAACAGCAGAAGAGACAAACGAGGGTAATGTTACATACACACCCAGAGAATATATTTCTGCCATATTGAAGAAACAAGTTGTGACTTATACAAGAAAATAGATGCCATTTAGGAAATTAAAAGAATCTTAGAAAGGTACATGGCATAAATTGTCTCTCATTCCTGGTTCCTAGGTTGTATATAAAGTCACATACGTATGTTATAGAAAACAAGACATTTATATGACATTAAAGCAGAACTAAGCCTACTTACAAGAAAAAGGGACTAACAGGAGGGTAATAAGAAGCAAGAAGGGATGGAGGGTATCCTGAGAAAGAGATGCTCAACACACAATATATACAAATAGGAAAGCCTAAAACGTGACCAAAAAGGTTACTTATGAAGACAGAATTTGCATCGGAATTTTTATAAGCAACTCTAAATGTTACAATATAGAAAGAAGTGACCTATTTCCATAATGGCTATTACATTTGCCTCATACAATTAATAAAGTGAAATAACACCCATAAATTGTAAAGAGAAAAGAATTACAGATGAAAAACCCAGTATCTGGCCAAGGTAGCACTGAGGAATCAGGGCAAAATATAATCGTCCCAGGAATGTATTAAGCATTTACTATGTCACAGGCTCCCTGCCATGGGCAGTATAAATTTTATTCATTCCTGCCTCCTACCAATCACATTATTATAACCACAAGTTAACAGCTTCAGGAGATGTGACACAGAGAAATTCAATTGCTCAAGTACTGAACAAACTTCACCATTTAGATCTCAGCAAGCCAAAATTTTAATTCTTGCATTTACATTCTTATGCCATCTTCTTATTTCCAGAATCAGCTGCCTTTCGAGTGGAAGAGATGGGTCTGGAGAGGTGGCTTTCAAAGTGTAGAGGATCGGGGCTAGAAGACCATGCTTTGAACCAGACCCCGCCACCAGAGCTCCCAGGGACTAAACCACCAACCAAAGAGTACACACACATGGAGGGACCCATGGCTCCAGCTGCATATGTAGCAGAGGATGGCCTTATCTAGTATCAAAGGGAGAAGAGGCCCTTGGTCCTGTGAAGGCTCCATGCCCCAGAGTAGAGGAATGCCAAAATGGGAAAGACAGGAGTGGGTGGGTGGGTGGGTGGGTGGGTGAGGGAGCACCCACTTAGAGCAGGGGGGAAGGGGGAAGGAAGGGGGGTTTCCGGGAGGGACTGGGAAAGGGGATAACATTTGAAATGTAAATAAATTGTCCAATAAAAGAACAAAAGACTGTGGCTTGAAGAATGTGTGTTGTGTAATATACAGACGAAACATAAATGTCATATGGTAATATATTATAAATATATAAAAATTGAATGCACATAGTGATAGGAGCTCAAAGATAATAGTACATCTGAAAGCCTAAATATGATCTTAATAAACCTCCAAACAACTTTATAACATTGCATTTATTGCCATACATAATGCATAATCAAGAAGGCAAAATCTGAGTATTTCCACTCTACAGACAGCCTACCTGGGCTCCATTCTCCTAGTTGTTTAGCACCTAAGGGCTTATGGTGGGATCTGGTATATGTATTTCCTGTTCAGAGAGGTTCTACTTTGTGAGAAAAGAGCCAGACCTTCCTCCTGACCCATCAGTCTGCAACAACAGCTGTTCACTAAGAACAGATGCTATCATGGCTCATACGGCCTTGCTGCTGTGGCTCCAGAACCATATGCAACTAAAGGCACATCTCCAGTGAAGGTGATTGGTACTCAAAATCAGAAGCAAAGTGCACCAAAATTTGGGGGAACGCCTTCAGAATCCATAAAATATAGCTCCCAGGTTTTGGGACTCATTAGCCCCCAGTTATGGTATCTTTATGATTTTTTTCTTTTCACTTTTCGAAGTAACTAACAAGATACTGAAGGGAGAAAGGGTTTAGTTTGTCTCACAGTCTGAGGGTACAACCTATTACAGTAGGAAGAATGTATTGACAGGAGCAAGAGGCAGCTGGTGCACATTGTAGCCACAGTGAGGAAGGCGAGTCTTGGTACTCATTTCACTTTGTTGTTGTTGTTCTTGTTCTTGTTGTTCTTGTTGTTCTTGTTCTTGTTCTTGTTGTTACAACAGGACCCCAGACCATGGAATGGCCATATTTAGCTCCCTGTCTGTAGGTATTTTAAATTAGTCTTGTTAGAAGTAATCTTTATGAAAATTTACTCTGTAGAAATTAGCTGCAGCAGAAGCAAGAGTATAAGAAAAGACAATAGGACAGGTGAGACAGCTCAGCATGTAAATATAAAGGAACTTGGTCCCAAGCCTGACCATCTGAGTTCCATCTCCAGGATGGAGAGAACTGTCTCCCCATGCTTTGGACTTTGACCTCCACATGTGTTCCATAGCAGCAATCATCCATGTCCTTTCTCTCTCTCTCTCTCTCTCTCTCTCTCTCTCTCTCTCTCTCTCTCTCTCCCTCCCTCCCTCCCTCCCTCCCTCCCTCCGTGTGTGTGTGTGTGTGTGTGTGTGTGTGTGTGTGTGTGTGTGTGTGTGTGTGTGTGTGTGAGAGAGAGAGAGAGAGAGAGAGAGAGAGAGAGAGAGAGAGAGGTGGGGGGTATCTGGGTGTGCCAGGGTGTTGAGTGTATGTAATGCCACTAATTAGTATTTTAAAAATAAAGGAAAACAGTGACTCTGTCCCTCAAGGTAGATGGAATCAGTTGTTACTGCCCCAGGGCCCTGTTCTTACTCTTATCTATCCTCATTATCTTACACTCATCTAAAAGCCCTCTTACTTGTATTCCTCCTCCTCCTCCTCCTCTTCCTCCTCCTGCTGCTGCTGCTGCTGTTTCTGCTTGTTGCTGCTTGCTGCTTGCTGCTTACTGCTTGCTAGTTGGAGATACTCTGCAGGTAACAATCAAACTTTCCCCAAGGAACTGGAGGCCCCTTATCAGCAGGATAAGGATGTTTAATGACATTGAAGTCTCTTTCCCACTCTTTCCTTTCTCTCTTACCTAGTGTTGAGAGGTGGGTGTTGGAGAAGGGTGGTAGGTAAAAGAACCCAGTAAAGTAGCAAAATGTCCACCTACAATAGGAAGCCATGCTATCTAATCCTAGGGGACTGGCAGGAGGAAAAAGGAGCCACAGAACACAGACAAGAATGTGACATTATGAGACCTAGGGGCCATATATGGCCAGCTCCTGTAGCAACTATTACCATAGCAAAACATGCTAATGTTGTGGCTTAAAATGATGCTCTTTTATTGTGGTAACTTGAATGAAAATGGACCCATAGGCCTATAGGAAGTGGTACTATTAGGAGATGTGACTTTGTTGGAGTAGGTATGACCTTGTGGGAGGAAGTGTGTCTCTATGGGTGTGGGTTTGGAGGTCTCAGATGCTCAAGCCATGCAGAGTATGGCATTTTCTTCCTGCTTCCTATGGATCCAGATGTAGAAGTCTCAGCTCCTTCTGCAGCATTATGTTTGCCTGCATGCCGCCACACTTTCCACCATGAAGATAATGGACTGGACCTTTGAAACTTAGCCAGCTCCTATTAAGTGTTTTCTTTGATAAGAGTTGCCATGGTTATGGAGTGTCCTCACAGCAATAGAAGCCTTAACTAAGATATCCAGTATGTACAAGGCCCAGGGTTCAAACCTCAGTATTACATAAACTAGATATGGTGGCACATGCCTGTGATTCCAGGACTTGGGAAGCTAAGCAAGAAGTCCACAAGTTCAAGACCCCAGATCAGTATACACAGGATCTTTTCAGAAGCTGGTGTGGTTGCTACTTGTCCAGGTTTGTTGTAGGCTGGTGGGTTAGTTCTCTATTCTACATCATGTACTCTCATCTCAGCACGAATTCTGAAGCTCTGCCCAGCAGACCAGCTCTTAAGTACAAGCCACGGATTGCAACCCTACATGTTGCGCTTTTCCTCGGTGTTCAATATAAAACTGAGTGATCAATGTTCCTTTTTCCAGCCTTGGGTTCTTTTACCTGCCTCTGCCTTCTTAACTGACTTCAACCCTTCATGTAACTTTGAATTGAAAATCTGTAACCTACTTGTTCCCAATGCCTTTGAGGTGGATCACACGATCAAGGGGAGAGGAGAAAAAAAGAAGAGGAAGTAGCGAGAGAAGAAAAAGACCCGTGTGAAGAAGACAAAGGAAGTGGAAAATTATTATACAGCTCTGGATTTCCTGACAGTCCTGGGTTTTGAATGTTGCTTTTATTCCTCTTCACAGACAAACCTTTTTTAAAAAGTGAGCTCAATTATCACAACAGGTCACTAAAGATGCAAACGTGCACAATATCGTTAAGTATACTTAGGAAATAGTCATTGACTGTCTGCATGAGGGAGTCTTCTATTGATCCAGCATAACGATTAAAGACAAGCTATGCCCAATAAGCTGTCTCTTCCAACAGTATGTGTCTCCAGTGATTGCTTCTTAGGGTTCCTTCTCTGAAGACTGTATTGAGAATCTTCAATGCCAGCACTATGCCAGTTGTGGAGATAGCTTATTCCTGAGTCCTCTAAGAGTTGTCTTCCTGTGTAACACAACCCCTGGAGGGCTTGTTAGAACTCTCAGCACAATTGGATCCCAAGTTTCTGTCTGTGTGGAACAGAAGTGGAAATTTTGCATTTCTAATAGTTCTAGGTTACCTCTAAAGTTGAGAACCACTGTTCCAGTAATAGTCTGAAAAAGTAAACATTCCAGAGGTAGAGACATGGCTAAGTGGGTAAAGCACTTTCTGTACATGTTTAAGGACCACAGCTCAGGTTCCTAGTAGCCATTTGATAAAAGAGTCAAAGCATGATGGCCACCTGTCACCTTACTGCTGGGAAAGCAGAAACAGGGGATTGCTTAGGCAAGCTCTTTAGCTAGATGTCTTAGTTAGGGTTTTACTGCTGTGAACAGACACCATGACCAAAGTAATTCTTATAAGGACAACACTTAATTGGGGCTGGCTTACAGGTTCAGAGGTTCAGTTCATTATCATCAAGGTGGGAGCATGGGAGCATCCAGGCAGGCATGGTGCAGGAGTAGCTGAGAGTTCTACATCTTCATCTGAAGACTGCTAGAAGGATAGTTGTTTCCAGGAAGCTAGGACGAGGGTCTTAAAGCCCACGACCATGGCGATACTCCTTCTGCAACAGGGCCACATCTATTCTAACACATTCTAATAGTGCCATCCCCTGGGCCAAGCATGTACAAACCATCACACTAGACTATGAGGTTTCAGTAAATAAAGTAGCCCAAGCCATGACAGGGAACCCATACTAGACAATGCCTGGATGGCCAGCTGGATGGATCAAAGACCTAGGTTAGACCGGTGCTCAAACAAAGTTAATGAAATGATTCCTAGCAATATTCTGATATGGTCATAGATCAGTGTCTAGCCCAATTTTCATCAGAGAGGCTTCATCCAGAATCCCAGCAATGGAAACAAATACAGAGAATCACAGCCAAACCTTAGGTGGATCTTGGAGAACCTAGCAAAAGAGGAGGATCTAGAGGGTTCCAGGACACCAGGAGAACACAGCCCTCAT